>NW_026250402.1:0-150314 GCF_024244105.1 Nematocida minor | reverse complement strand
GATTAATGTTACTGAATTGTTTGATAGCATCTTTAGATCGCAGATAGATATAGCACATGGGATGGGTGTAAGACAAGTCAAAGTGCGTTTTTTTGAATACTCTGTGTGCATTAGTTATATTATCAGGGGTTGAAGTAAGTATATCCAGTGTATATATCCATCTAGAAAATGTAAAAATATTCTGTATGTTACTAAATTTAGTAGATGTCATACCATTATCGCTGCAGAAGTTTTTAAAGTTTTCATATCCTTTTCCTATTATAAATGAGTCACCACTATTCCACAGAAGATGCAGCGCATCAAGTATTTTATCTTGTCTTTCTTTTGCTCTTTCCACGGCTTCATAGCCGCCTGTGCCGCTGATTCTTGGCCTTCCTGTATTCACTATTACTTTCCCAAGGTTAGAAAACAAAATGTTTCTTCTGTGGTCTATAAGATATGTATTCAATGCACACTCTAGTATTATTATTTTTATAACCTGGCCAGGAGTGATGTCTATGTATTGGTCTATCTCTTCTTTTGACATATCCTCTTTTAGCAGGTTGAGATAGATATTCATCACATCTGCATCAATTTCGTAATACTTAAATAGAATATAGAAGTGTTTTTCAGCTAATGCAAACAGGTTTACTTCGCCTTTTTCTATGTCTTCTATTATAGATTCTATTATAGCTTTCTTGTAGACTGAGAAATCCGTAGTGATTAGATAATCTTTTTTGTTTTCAAATGCATGTTTTATCTCTTCTTCTATAAGATTAGCAGGTTTAAACAATTCTATACTAGAAAAACTGAACAGCATATTCAAAGCAAATGCCTTATTCTTTTCTGCTAGCTTGAATAGAGTTGATTCTTGTATGCGATTGTTTTTGTTCTTTATATAGCTGTATTCCTTTACTACTTCTAGCATATGCGAATCAAGCTCTTTCATTGCATCACTTACTGAGTCATTTCTATCAAAGGCTTCTAAGAGTGACTTTCTTAAGCTGCAATATAGCTCATTTAGTTCTATATTTGAATCACTAGTATTTTTTAAACATTTTGTCGCTATGCTTAATATCCTCTCTACGCATTCATCAAGAATTGCTATTTTCCTTTTTACGTTGACTATTTTGTTCTTTCCGTCCTCTAGATTATCTCTAAGAGTTTTAGATGGTATTTCTTGATCATATATGAAAGAATTTGCGCTAACATAAAAATCACAACGGACTCGAAACTCTCTATTTATATAATCCATTCTATTTTTCCAATAAATCTTTGCCCTTTGTATATCTCTGTCTAATTCTGCCTTGGCTCTCTGTAGACAAGCTAATATAACTATTCCTACTACTACCTTCTTCAACACCTGTTGTAGGATCATAAATAAATTAAAATATTTTCTTTTTATACCTTTGACGGGAAGCTATATTTAGTAATTCTAATAAATTTTATCATGAATTTTATTTTACTTGCAATATGTATTAATATTTGTCGTAAATTAAGCTATCTCACTACAGCATACTTTACAAGCATTACAAAAAATAAGTATAAAAATATTTTATTAACAGGAGCGAACGTGAATTCAGCACATTCAGAAATTACAGCAGAAAAGGATAACCGTTCTGTACACATGCCAACACAGGATACTACTAAAGCCTACAGCACACATCCTACTACAGGCCATCGCCCGCCTCGTAACAATAAAACATCCACTATCTATCAACGCACTCACTCATAGACTTTTACATTAGACATAGTGAAGCTCCACCCCGGAATCACCACAATTATAATATCAAAAAACTAGTGATCAAGGATTACATTTAATTCAAGCATGTGCATAGTATGTAGTATGTATAAATAAAAAGAGCAATTCTGCACAGTACTGAAAACAAGGAAGAGCAATAAGAATCTATCACTCATCCTATTCCTATTTGCATATTATCTGTCTAGGTTACTAGAGTCTTCTATTGAAAGTTATGCAATGCATGCTCGCTAATAATGATTTTGAAATACGGCGATTGATTAAAGATCATTGAGATATAAATACGCAAGTGTTTTTATTTTTATGAAGATAATAAATTTTGTTATAGGAGCTACCGTATTAATTGGGCTTATTATAAGCAGCATTATTACGCCAGGAACAAGCTATATCCTCAATAACCCAGGATACAATGAACTTGAACAAGCATATAATCCAGGAATGGAAATGGAAATGGGAAGCGAAAATAGTTTCTATGTTGAAAAGGAAGATTCATATAGTATGCCAAAAGAAAGATATAGTAAACCATATACCAGAATAACCCGAGATATAGCAGAGAGCAATGAAACAAACAATAGTAGTATTCCCTCTATTTTCGAAACTGACTACAATTCAGCATACAATGATATACTGAAATCGATTACAGTGTCTGAGAACAACTCAGATGGACTTAAATTTTACAGTTTTATGATTTCTTCGCCTGAATTTTCGCTGGATTTTTATAGAAGGATGCTAGAGTTAAAGATTGATCCAGATCTGAATAAAAGATTTGAATATACAACAGCATATAATAATACTACGATAAATAATATTGAAGCCCAGATAAAGCAAGAATATGAAATTTCTAATACATTTAGATTAACAATAGAAGAAATATTAGTGAAAATATGCACACATATATCAATGGGAGATTACAAGAGCTTGTCTAGGAATGACTATGCTGATGTAGTAAAGAATATATATTTGTATAAAACCCAAGAAGCAAAAAATGTTTTATCTCAAGCAGACCAATGGAAGACCGCACTACAAAATATTAAAAACTCTACTTTCAAAGAAAACCCAATATATATGTTTTCAAACAAGGATCTTCAACTTGATATTAAAACAAGATATCCGGATCTAAAGAGCATTATTATAAACTCAAGCTTTGCGGATATGTCCATAAAAAACACATACAACCAAATAATAAATGTATACGAGCATATTAACCGCATAGAATACTTTATGGATCCTGCTATTATAGATGTATGTGGTTTAAAGGAAAATATTGAAAAAGTAAAAAAAAATAGCTCTACTGTAATGAAAGATGTAAGCAATCTTTTTATTTCTGACGAAAAAAATAATGTTCAGGTAGAAAATGCAATACAGACAATCAAAAATGATATTAGTGCTTATATAGCTAAAATGGAAAGTTTTATTCAATCTTTTAGCGATAAAAACAAAGAATTATTTACAGATTTTAAAAAAAAGATAGAAAATAGCATTCTAGATAAAAAAGACTATGAAAGATTCTTCAAAATGCAAATTAAGCATTTAGATTTTGAGTTAGAATATATCAATTCAACAATCGGAAGAATTATCGATATTGATGATTTTGATACACATGATTTACTGTCTAAATTCTACAATGAAAATGAAGATGAGAAGCTAGAAAATTGCAGCCGCATAGATTTAAGTGAAGTTGGAAACATTGAGCCAATAAAAATAGTGTATACATCACAAAATTGTAGTAATCCTCCTGAGCAAAGTCTGCAGGTTAGCACCATATCAGAAATAAATAGTACGACAGAGGAGACTCCGGAAGTTACTACACCTCAAACTAATGCCTCAGAGGAAACTCCAGAAGTTACTACCCTCAAAGTTAATGATCTAGAGGAAATTCCCGAAGTTACTACACCTCAAACTAATGCTTCAGAGGAAACTCCCGAAGCTACTACTCTCAAAGTCAATGATTTAGAGGAAATTCCCGAAGTTACTACTCTCAAAGTTAATGATTTAGAGGAGACTTCGGAAGTTACTACCCCTAAAACAAATTATAGCTCCACTTTAAAAAAAGTATTAAACAGTGATATACCTGATACTAATTATCCCAGCTCAAATGAAGATAGTGTAACAAGTATCATACCCAAAAATAATACTAATCGCCCAGAAAAAGTACAACCAAGCACATCTCAGGATATATCTAGTACCACTTCAAATCCAGTACCATATCCCAGTAGTACACCCAGTGCCCCTCAACAAATGAATTCTACAAAACCAAGCACATCTGATATTATATTTAGCACCACTTCAAATCCAGCACTTCCAAACAAAAATGAATTTAATGCCTCTAAGCCCATAGAATCTGCTGATAAAATCTGTGCAAACTCTGCTAACCACCAAAATAGCAATAGTGCAGGCTCTTTGTTTTCTAACATTGGGTCAAAAATTCTGCTGGTTCCAATACTATCTAGCACTTATGCGAGATATATGCAATCGCGTGTTTAAAACTAGCATTAGTTAAACACAAACACACTTATAGGTAAACCTATAAAAAGCAACATTAAATAAAACAATCTAGTTTGCTAAACATCTGCTCTTAAACACACGCATTCACATTATGCTAAATCTTTCTACTAAATATCTAAGAGTGCAGTTAAATTATATTATTTTTCTACTTTCAGTATTTAAATTACCAGTAGTGCTAGTTATGTTCATCACAGATACACAAATCATCAAACTAGCTCTTGGAGTATAAGTCTGAAATGTTCTCCTTTGCTCTGCTTACCGTCCAATAGATTTCTTTTCTAGCGTGTAAATTCTATGTATTTTTGAGTTATATCGAAACAGAGACTAAAATTTTTTGGCATCCAAATGAATCATCACAAGTCTGCTGCTTTGCGCCAAAATGTCTTTTTGGGCCCAAGGCTTTTCAATATGGTTCAAGAAAAAATGACCAGTTCTCTTTTACATCTCATAAATGGAACTTCAGATCCTGTGCATCCATCAGACAGTACACTCCGCAAGCCAGAAGAGAGCAGCTTTAGATACTTTTGCAGAACCACACTATTTGATATACTGAGGAAAATAATGCTTTTACTTGGATACTATATAATACTCAATATTATATACGCAACTGCCAACGTGATAATGCTGGGAAATAACGGTGTGGCAAATCTCATCTCTTTGCAGCTAACAAATCCATACAATATTATCACCCCAAGAAACATCGTTCTTATAGCATGCTACAACTTTTTCAACATTACAAGCTTTATTGTTAAGATAATAAGCGTGATATACATGCTCAAGCGTTTTATAAGGTTTGTTAAAAGTATATATGCCAAAACAGTCTATTCAGTTCTTTCAATCCTGTTTTCTGTGCCATGCTTATTTTTATTTAGCTTCATCTACAAGAACTATGTAGAAGTGTATATAGAAACAGACATACAGAATTCTATCCTAGAGACAACCTACACATGGAAAAACTGGTCTGTGCTAATTGGCCTGCTTGCTATTGCCCAAATATACAGTGTTGCAGAGCTATATAACGTGGCCTTCTTTAAAAAAGACAAAATGAGCAAAAGTGAGTTTTTCTTCCTACTATACTTATGCGCTTCTTTGCTTGCATTTGTAGTGATGGCATTGTATGCGTATAAATACATGAGCTGGAGCGTATTTAGTAGTTTTTTAAAACACACGCTAGATTACAAAAGTAAGAGAGTTCATTTGATTATGTCCTACAAAATAAAATAAACCCGAGATAAAATACTAAAATTATTATAGCCTCTCTGCGCCTGCATATAAGACTATACTATATTTGTGAAGTGCAGCATTTAATCAACAGATCACTGCTTAACACACTATACTGCATAAATAGCATTTATATTTACTTGCAATAAGGTGTTTATCTTTTGCAAATATATCAATAGATCTAGATAAAATCTTGTTTAGTCAAACTGTACATGTTTATACTCATTGAAAAACATCGATAGCATATAATTACTGCACAAAAGCCCACTCTATTATGTAAAAATCTGCAGTGCTGCAATAACAAACAAATATCCGCTTTATAAATAGCGCGTCCTAAAACCCATCCATGTACACTCTAACAAATAGTCTTATTGCGCCTGCAGTTGTTCCGAAGAAAAGCGTATTTCTGGAGACAAAAGAAAAGCTTGCCACAGGAGAAAAGAAAAAAGTCATGGATGCCTTCCACACAATCTCTACAAAAAACCTGTCTCACAAAGAAAAAGCACAAGTCTTCCCGCTTATTCTAAGTCTTATAGGGCACAGTGCCATAGAGGTGAAGTGCGCTGCATACTCTTTTATTCTGCGAACAGTGCGAGTGGACTCGTCTCTTCTGATTCTTTCTGTGAACACGGTCCTGCAGGAGACAAAAGAAGACCTTGCGCAGAAAACCTATTCAAATGCGCTCAAAGTATCTCTTGCCTTTGACTTTATATCCAAAATCTCAAACGCCGACTTTTTAAACCACTTTTCGCATGAGATTGAAAAAGGCTGCAGCTCCCGCTCAGATATTGTTCAAAAGGCTTCTTTAATGGCCGTGCCCACTCTGTTCAGGGCCTTTAAAGAGACAAAGCTTGAAAGTGTCAAACAGGCTGTGCAAAGTGACAGCCCCACGGTCTTTGGAGCCTCTATCTCTGCAATTATTTCCATCGAGAAACAGCAGAAAGGCACATTCACTGAGAAAGAGCTGCTTCTATGCTTTAAAACTCTGTGCAAAAACAGACACAAAATCGAAGGGATACACGGCAATTTCTCTCTGCTTTTCATTGACCTGTACAGACTGCTTTGCAAATTCTCAAACAGCGAGGCTATCGAGGTAGCCATGGATGTTATAGAGTTTCTTCCATTGTTCGCTATAAGAGAGCTTTTCAGTATAAGCCAAAGGCCTCTGTCACCCATCATGGCAGAGAAGATAGCTAGCAGCCTAATAAGCTACATTGGAACACGCCATAAAACAGACGCACTGGAGAGCATTTTGCATCTTCTCCAAAGGCACAGTGTAAAGCTGGAAATAGACCCATTTCTGATCAATAACGAGGACACAAAAAAAGAGAAGATTTTCAAGCTGTACATTGTTTCTCTTCTGAACAGCAAGGAAGGCCTTTCCGAGATAGCTACTTTTGTTCACGACAGAGAGTGTGTGTTCCACACCACACGTCTTCTCCTGAAGCATGGCATTTTGAAAGACGAGCACATCCGCCTTGGATTTCAATACAGCCCTGCGTCTATGCTGCGGGCTATTTACAGCGAGCATCCTCTGCCCGAGAGGTTCTCTCCTGTAATAAAGGCCAGTTTGGCTGGGATGTCTAACGTGCTCGAGAAGGAAGCCTTTTTGTTTTTGGCAGGATACTATCTTAGCAGCGTACCAGACGAAGCCAACCGCATCAAAAGAATAAGAAACTCTTCAGGCGGCGTTCTCTATGGAAGAAAGGAAGAGCGCGAGAAGCCCGAGGAGCATCTGGAAGAGTATCTATACTTCCTTCTGAACATGTACACGCGCGGGATTATAAACAAAGAAGACTGCGTGCAGGATGCACAAAAAACTTTTGCAGAAGAGCTGTTTCTACTCAACAAGTTCACACATCTCATCGATCTTCCGGACAGAAAACACCTGTTAGATCTCATAGCATACAAAAGAGTTCTATACAAAATATCAAAAGAGCCCTAGATGCTACCCTTTTACAATTCAATAAATAGTCGTTTTATTTATGTAGCCGTTTCTGCGGCTAGAATCTATTTCATTTGGTCTGTACTTCCACTAAAATATCTTTTCAGCATAGTCTGAGAGACATAGCATGTTCTGGCTACAGCATCATGGTAGAATCCACTATTTGGTACTCTATTTTTCTGAAGGTCTTGTTTTTTAGATTCCTGATAAAAAGATTTTTTGTTATCTTTACATTTTCATCAATATAAATCAAGCCTGCTGTTTTCCCCTTTGCGAATGAAAAAGAAGACCTTCCCACCTCTCCGATCACTTCCTC
The DNA here is from genome assembly GCF_024244105.1 of Nematocida minor. Lineage (NCBI taxonomy): Eukaryota > Fungi > Microsporidia > Nematocida > Nematocida minor. The sequence continues at coordinate 142,589 of NW_026250402.1, read as the reverse complement.
TGCTCCACTCATGGCAAAATCATCAGTTTTTTCGCTCTGCACCACCGGTGATCTGCTTGGAAAGCTTCCTTTGTTTGCCTGGAAGAGCGCCATTGTCTGTTTTTCCAACGTGTTTTCATAGATTGGTAGAAACACTACTTCCTTTTTTCCCTTTGGCTTTTTACTCTGTTCTTCTTCCTGCAGCGTGCGAATGTGCTCTAGAAAGGCCTTTCCTTGGGGATGGCACGGTATGTCGTAGGGATACACAACTCTTTCTGTCTCAGTTGCAATTCTGCGCAGCTCAAGTATGCTGCAAGGCACAATCCCTGATACTACCGCTTTCTGCAGCAGAGCCATGCAGTGTTTTCTTGAGACAAGTATGTATGCTCTGTCCTGCAGTCGAAGACAAATGTATGCCAGCTCGGTGGAGCTCAAAAGATCTTCAACCGTCTGGCAGTTTACACATTCGGTTTTTGAAAAGAGAGACTGTGCGCCAAATATTTCAAATATTGACAAATTCTCTATTTCTCTAAATGTCTCTAGTGGCTCAGTAGTTAAGCACTCTAATGTCTCTGTGATGACAATGCTTCTCCTTGCCAGATCGTTATTCTGCACTTTCTCATGGCTTTTGGGCTCTATCAAAGGGCTCCAGAAAATAGCTCGGTTGTATGTTTGGTCAAACACAGCGCCTGTTGGATGCTTTTTTTCGCTCAAGTAGACTCTATTGTATGAAATGTCGCACAGCACGCCTCTTGTGTTCAGTGCTTTGGCAATAAAACTGTCGCTCTTTGAGTGTCTTTTAAAGGGGAGATGCATCTCCTTTCTTTTGTACATTGTGAACCTTTTGGCGTACCATGTGTGGGCCTTTAGCAGATTTTTCTGGTCTTTCACTGTCTGCCTGACTCTTCTTCTTTTTGTGCGCTCTCCTCGCCGCAGCTCTTTAGGGAGCCGCCGCTCGTCAAAAGAGGCTGTTCTTCTTCTTTTGTGGAAGGGAAGCGTTTGAAACAGCATTTTGTTCTTCCTTGTTTCTTTTATGCTTCTTTCAATCTCTTTTATTTCGCTTGCGCGATTGTTTGCGTAGTCTATTGAGTATATTTCAGCATCCATTCACTGCCCTCTGAAAATATTTTTCTTTTAGCAAAAACAAATGTGTACACTCTGCATTGCTAAATATGCAAATATGTGTATGCTGTAGCTGTTTGTGTTTTTACCGCATCTACTCAAAAAAAAGAACCTCAGTTGCTATTGTTATGGTTGTTATAACCCCCAGCGCCTCTAGGGATAGGATGACAAGTCCTTGTTTGTCTATATTAAAGGTTGCTGCTGTGTATGTGTATTTGGGCAGCCTATCTAGGTGGTACTTCAGGAGTGTAAAGGAGCATTTGCATGCGACAGGAGCCTCGAGACTGCTTGTCAGGACTATGTGGTTTTCTGACAGGGCACGGATCTCTACCTTTGTTTTTTCTACGCATATTTCAAGCTCGTTTCCGCACACCCGCCTGATCAGAGAAAGCGCTGTGTACTGCAGAGAAAATAGAACAGATCCGAGGCTGTACTCTATCTCAGACCACACAAAGTCCAGTATATACACGTTCTTTTCGAGCAAAATGCCGCTTCCTGTCCAAACAAGCTTTAGGAGACTTCCCGTCTTACTGAAAGACAGCCTGTCCATCCCCGCCAGAAGAAACTTCGTGTATGGAATGGTTATGCCTTCACTTTCTCCGCTGCAGGACTCCAGCAGCATTGTGTCTATGTAATGGTCCACAACCATGCTTCGAGACTTGTCCACTGCCTGTATGTAAAGCCCTGAGTCCTTTACCCGCACAGATATCTGCTCAAACTTGCCGGAGATCCCTTTATCTATAGCAACACATGCCTTCCTGTCCAGTACGATGTGCATGCAAGCAAAAGTATTTTTATCCAAATTTCTATAAGATGGAGCACATAGGCTAAAATATACAGAGCATACTGTTCTTGATAAATGTGCAACAAAAAGAGAAAGGAAGAATGAGATTGAAGAAAGTAATCAGCTATTGCAAATTAGATGTCTTTATTCTGTATATGCAGATGCACTGGAAGATGCTAAGCGTTCTTGCTCGTGCTTTCAGAGACAGAGCTGTCTATTCTGCTCACCACATAGCAAGTAGAATCCGTAACAAACAAAGAGATAGCTCAATAACACTTTATATACTGGCTGCTCAGTTTATTATTTTTTTGGGGTGTATGCACCCAGACACGATATAATGTTTCGATATCCAAACACCGCCTTGATAATAGGAGTTGATTTTGTGTAGTATGTGGAGACAAGGTCACCTTTGTTTTTATCCCACAGCCTTACCGTGTTGTCGCTAGAAGAAGAAACAATGAGAGACGAGAAATAAGAAAAGCTTACAGAGAAAATAAACCCGTCGTGCCCTATGTACTTAAAGACCTTTTTGCCAGTTGCTATGTCCCACAGAATAACAGTTTTGTCTTTCCCGCCTGAAACAAGATACTTTCCGCAGGCAGAAACATCCAGACATGTCACCGCGTCCTTATGGCCAACAAAAAGACGCACAAGGTCTCCGTCCTGCAGATCGTGCATCCTGATTTTGAAGTCGCAGCTCCCGGTGAAGAGATAGTTTGAGTTTGGATGGAACTTAACTGACATGATATCGCTCAAAGAAGAGGCGAAAAGGCGCACAGGCTTTGCGCTTTCTACGCTCCACACACAGGCTGTTCTGTCGCTGGAGCCTGAGGCAAAGTAGTAGTCGTTGGATGCTATGTCAACAGACCACACAGGGAAAAAGTGGCCCTGATACACTGCAACCTCGGAGTAAGTGTCAAGAGACCACAGACGGATTGTGCTATCCTGCGAAGCCGAAAGAAGGAACCTCTTGCTGGCAAAGAACTTTACTGCATATACAGGGCCTGAGTGGCCTACAAGGCGAACAACTTTTCCAATGTCGTCTCGAGCATCGTCTGCCTTTCCTGTCCTCATTTCAGGCGCTTTAAGATATATGCTTTGCTTAAGCTTCAGCAAGCTTTCATCAGTCAGCGAGTGTATTTCAATGTACGAGTCTGTGTACCCAAGCGCAGCCATTTTGAGATCGGGAGAGTAGTCAGCACAGCAAAGAGCATCAAACGTGTTGTGCACAGTGTAGCAGCAAATGCTCGGCATCTGGTGCTTGCTTACGTTCATTCTTTTTGCGAGATCTCTCAGCTTGTCGATTTCAGATGCTATGTGCGAAGCAGACGGGTTGGGAGAGGGTATTCTTTCAAAAGAAGGCGGAACGTTTTCAGACTTCTTTTTCTTTAGAATGCTGAGAAACTGGTCCAGATACTCGTACTTGTACTGCTCTTCCGTCAGAACAAGCTCCTCAACTTTGGGGGAAATGTAATGCACGCCGCTGGAAATAGCCTTTTTGTTAAAGTCAAAATCAGCAACACCCACAAGACCAATGTCAACAACATCTTCTCCTATTTTCCCAGTGAACACTTTTATGTTCAGATACTGGTTGACAATTTTTCCTATTTTCAGCAGGCCGTTGAGCTCAAGAAAGTCTATCAAGAGGTCAAAGGCATACTTTCCCATTGTCAAGTGGTATTTGTTTGAGATAAAGGCCATGGCCAGCATGTTTTCTTTGAGATTGGACATGTCTCGCACCATCTCTATCTGTCTTATTTCATTTGCATGCACTTCTATAAAATCTTCCTTGAACTCGTTCATCAGCGCCAGCGCTTCGTTTTCTCTTCGCATAGAAATCATGTCTAAATACAAGTGGATAAAAACAGGAAAGAGAAGATTGCTCAGATCGTTTTTGAAAGAATCCAAAGAGTCGTCCACCCACTGGCGCAGCTTGGCATATCCCGAGTCCACAGGGCCTGCGGGATCAATGAGCGTTGAGTTTCTAACTGACAAGCGGGAGTGAAGCTCCCTGTCCCCAACATACTCGTTCAGCGGCAGCACGGTCCTTGCAGAGTCCATCTCTTGGTGTCTTCTGTATCCTCTTTTGTCGAACATACTCTTTTCGTTTCTGTTGTCTCGGTCCATCGAAAAATAATTAAAATGGAAGCAAAGTAATAACGGAGGAAGCGAAGATAGGAGGCAGACACGCAATGCTATTGCGGCTTCTTAGCTCAATGGTAGAGCGCACCCCTAGTAAGGGTGAGGCTACGGGTTCGATTCCCGTAGAAGCCTTTTAATTTAAAATTTTTTAATACTGTTTGACACATGACAGCTGTCAGAAAGCTTCTGATATTGATCAATACTTATGCTTATATAAAAATAAAAGTATAAAAATTAATAGCAATGGAAGAGCTGCAAAATATATTAAATAATATAGAAGAAATTCTAAAAACACTATATACACGAAATATACAAGTAAGTACAAATTCTATAGAGATAGATGTAGAAAGCTTTCGAAAGAGCTCAGAATATTTATATTTTGAGGAAATAATTTACTCTCTTTTTCCATATAATTTAAGTATATATATACCAGATATATTAGTGCCGGTTAATTTAAAATATAGTCAATCTAATACTGAAATGCTTGCTAGAAATCTTTTAAATACCGGATCTATGTTTTTTGCAGTGTAAAATTAGATTATATAAAATATAACTATGGTGATTTCATGAAGGAACTAAATCTACACCATGTCTGATGTAAAAGTCAATGAGTAAACTGGTTTGAAGATAATGTGGTGATTTATTGGTTGCAGACTTGCGGCTGCCGGTCGTAGGATATTTACTGTGGGCCTTGGCGACTTGTGTCAGTGTGTTTGCCGTCTGGTTATCCTTGTCTTCTTCAGTTTCTAAATGTTTTGTATTTATGCCTGCGCTATCTAAAAAATAATTATATTCATGCTTGTTTTTGTGATGATTGTCAATTTGATATATGAATTACAGATTAATTTACGACAATAAATATAGTTATTCTCATTTTCAGGAACTTTTTCTCTAGTTGTCAACTAATAGCAAGAATGCAGATCATCTTGATAATTCAAAAAGTATAAAAACAAATGAAAGTTGTTTTCACTTAGATGGGAATGAAAGTGTATATGAAGATAATACTGATAGTAAGTATACTACTGGCAGCAGTAAGAGCAAGCAGCACACCGCCGCTAGAAGAGAGTGCAATAGCAGGATCAAGCGACAAAAAGGTAGACAGTGTAGAGAATCCGTCTCTTTCACTAGCACATGATACTCAGCAGAGCATGAATGCATCTGAAAAGAATAAAGAAATGCATGCGCTAAAAATAAAATTCATCAAAAGTCTAGAGCAACTGCTGGAAAAATTCGATCTGATGTCTATGCATGATAATTTACTTAAAGATCTTATGAAAGATAGTAACAATTCTTTTCGGGAAGAAATCGGCAGTGTAATGGATAGTGTACTAGTGCATATATCCGAAAAATTTAGAGAAGTTTCAGAAAAAAAATTGTTTATTAAACTAGTAAGAAACTCAGAGAATTATGAATTAGTAAAATCAGAATATAAGTACGAGATTCGTGAGAGAATACTTAACAATATGCTTGATATAATTAATACAATAAATTTTATGGCAGAAGAAATGATAAATGAATTCGTAGATAAAAACTCAGAAGAGAATAAAGAATTTTATGAAAATATAAGAAAGAAGATGGATTATCTAAAAAATAAGTATAAAAAAGAATACACTAAAAACTTTGATAACATGCTAAAGGAGCCGACCATATCAGAACCCAAAGAAAGAGAATGCAGTGTATAGTACTTTACTTGTTTGATGGAGTATAAACAAAGGCCAGCTTGAATTTATTAATAAAAGTGCTGTTTACTATGTTTTATGCTTAAAATAAAATATTTATTGAGCTATAATTGGCTATAGCTCGTAGCCAGTGGCCATATATAGAAAAGAGCAGCAATAGTTACTAGATGCTAAGAACAAATGGCATAGTGTAAGTATAAGTTTCATAATATTTTGCAATAATAATGATAAGTATGCCTTATACAGAAAGATAACCTTAAGTTGTTTTATTCACATCCAGTATCAGAGAATATTGAGCCTAAAAGGTCCTTAAAACTGAATTCCTTTATGTTATACGAGATTAAAATTATATTCTCATAGTACATTCTTTCATCTATCTTAAATAGATTCTTGCATTGGATCAGCTCTAGCTCGCTAGCATAGTATTTTCTCTCTATATGAGATATCATGTTTTCTGTCATGAGATTTTTATTAAATCTTATCCATGCGATGTTCTCATTGAAAGTGTCCTTCCAGATTAGTAGAGTGTTTCTATATAGATCTAAACTTTCTTCTAGCATGTTGAGATCCACTGTTATTTCCCCCTGATTTTCTAACCTAGAAGATTTCATAAATAAAATCCCAGTGCACTTTATTTTTTCATCATTCTCATTGCTATAATTTCTATTTGTTACTAAAGGAACTGGCTTGTATTTCTGCAGATGATCGAACCAGGAATTTGCAATAAATTTTTCAAGATAGATATAGCTTAGTAAGACCATTCTGAATGACTCATCAGATAATTTTATGCTTATAACGATGCTTTTGTTATCACTATGCGTAAGAATGTTGTAGATGCGATTATAATAAGAGTGCACACTAGCTGCATCAATCTCATTTATGAAGTGCATTCCATTTCCATTTCTTATTATTGACGCAACATACAATTTTCTTGATGATTTTAGTGCTTTCATTTGATGGCTCCTTATGAGGTTGGAGAGTGCATATTTATTTTCTGGTGTGTAGTGAATAGGAAGCCATGTAAATCTATTCGCATTTACATAAGACATGGGAAGACATCCTCCTCCAACAGTGTAGATAAGCTGATAAGGAAGAATATTGTTTTTTATAAAACCCATTTTGGCTATAGACTTACTATTATCATTCATTATGTATTTAATAACAATTATTTCTTCACCCATTGCATTTTTCTCTGTAGTTACAACAAGAGGTCTGTACCATCCAAAAAACTTAGTATTGGGATGAGGATACATTGCCATGTACATTAAGGCCTCCTTATGAAATTCTTTTTCTTCTTTTAAGTTAAAATTCACTAGTAGTATACAGCTTCTTTTTAGCGGATTTTTACTATAGCAATAGTCTGGAAAGACTTTACATGTGATATAGCATGGTTTACATTCATTTGAAATATTGTTGTGTTTAAAGAGCATTTCATTTTCTTTAGAGTCTGAATCTTCCTTGTTCTTCAGTAGAATAACTCCACTGAAAGTATCTAAAGAGCTGTTCATTAAGACATTATCGAACTGACTTTCAATAAGCAGCGCATCAAAGAAAATGCTTACTATCGGGTCAATTAATGTGTGCTCGTTTTGATTTTCATTAAATGAGGTGTCATTTAGCTTCTTATTATTCTTCTCGTTAGCCTCGTAAATAAAAGATACAATTTCATCTTGATTTCCATGCAGCGGAGGTTGGCTATTTTCTGCATTTAAGTTGCAAAGCTGAGGATTTGCTGCTTCATTGCTCTCTTGTACTGTGATTATTAGTATTATGCTTAGTATTGTTCGGGTAAGCGCACTCATTTCTTATCAAAAGTAAAATTAAAATATTTATACTTCACTTATCAACTAATTTCTGTCATTCGTCATTCTATCTGTATTTTAAATCAAAGTTTTGATTATTATTTTATGTTGCCACTAAAATAAAACCCAAGATAAAATTTATTAAAATTATTGTATATATCCCTCAGCAACATTAGACAATTTGTTTTAAAAACTACAAAGTTACTTTTCAACCAATACTTAAATATGCTCAGAAAACAAAACCATCTACAGTATGTGTTTATACCATCATCACACACACATTTCCCACAGAGCACTTCTTATACTTTCTCAGTCTATTCTCTTCTCTTACATACACGAAAATAAACACAAAATCTCCTTCTTTAGCACAAAGAAATAATGCAGCATTCTGCATTGCATCCTCTGCATAGCTACTCAATCGTTATTTTCTGCTCTATGAACTCAAGACACCGAAGAAAATAGTCTGTGCTTTCTGCCACTTTGTTGTGTATAGACGACAAGTTGTTTAGCGAGTCTCCCATAAAATGCACTATGTCTTTTTTCTGGAAAATATACTCCTGTGTGAGAAGCGCAAAGATTTCCGATGCTTCTGTTTGGTGCCCTATCTCCTTCAGCTTTACGTGGAGGTTTCTTGTTTTGTTTAGCATGCCCTGCTCCTCCTTAGTTCGTCTTCTCAGATTTGCCTGCACTTCCAGCAGCCGGTTTGTTTCTATTCGATCCTTTATTCTTTTTAGCTCTGTCTCGTTTAGATTTTTCTTCTTTTTGCTGTGCGTCTTGTTGTAATACTGCTCTGTGCTGTACTTCTTAGGGTGCTTTATATACGTTTTTTCTATGTTATTTCTAAACTTCTCTATCACTGCTTCTTCATTTATGGGCTCCGTCTCATCTTCATGGCCTTCTATTTCGTATTTCCAGATCAGCGGCCTGCTGTTTGCCTTCCATCCTCGCTCGCGCATTTCCACTCTTTTTTCCTGCTCTTTCATATCCTCCACAAACTGCTGCTTTTCCATCTGGTGCATCTCCCCTATTTCCTGGTTGGCCATCTTTCTTGCTTTCTTAGCATCCTCTTCCGCTGCATCTCTCTTCCTACTATGCTCTGCCGATCGCACAGGAAGTGTTGTCTCTCTGTACTCAATAATGTCTTCTCCTTCGCTCGAGTTAGACTCTTCTTTGTTGTAGTATATGTGTGTTTCTCTCGACTCAGTGATATTGTCTGCGCTATCCGTGTCCTGCTCGTTTGTTTCGCCATTCGTATACATCGGTCCTGCTCCTGCTGCGCTCCCGCTCTTTGCAGAGTCTATCCCTAGCTTATCATCTGAATAGAAAAAATCGTCTTTGCTTGAGGACTCTCTTTCTTCATCCAGAGCCTCGCTTTCACCTGATTCTTCGGTGTCTCCATCTGTTAGTATTTTATCTAGGCTATCATACTCTTCTTCTCTGCTACTCTTCTCTTTCCTTTCGTATTCTCTTGATCTGTGCAAGCTGCTTGATTCTTTTTCTGGCATTTCTCTCTCCTCGGAAACTCTTCTTCTTTTTGCCTCGCTAGACAGCATGTTTTTCTCGCTCTTTCCCTCCTCTCTCAGCTTGTAATGTGTTTTTCTGCCTTCGCTATGGTCCTCTCTCATGCAAATATATTTTTTAGTAAACTTTGTGCTTTATTATTTTATGTATTGAGTTTTGCTTTGTATCCACAGTCGCACTCGTAAAATACAGTCTGCCCTTCGTCTGCAGATCGAAGCTGCATGGTGTAGTAGTATAAATACTCCGACTTGCACTCTGGACACTCTTCTTTTATTTTTGTACCTTTCTGTCTCTCTTTTACGCTCTGCACAGCATACTCTTTGCTCTGCGACTTCTTTGGATCGAGCTTAAGGGAGTTCTTTCGGTTGCAAAAGCTGCACAGTAGGGAAGACACGCTTAAATACTTCTCACATGACTCACAGAACATAAAAATATTTTTAACCGTCCAGCTAATAAAAGAAACTTATTCCCCAATCCAACGTATTTTTATTTACACCTGTATTTGTGGAGATAAACCCATCTTCTTCTCTTTCTGAGCCCATCTTCAAAGGTTACTTCTCTTTACTTGCGCATACCCCTGTATGACGGTCACACAAACTGCTTTTACTTTCTGTCATATATCCTCTGTCTCTGGTTAACTAAACACTAGTCTGAGCATACTCTCCTTATCCTTGTGTATAGCCACTAAACCAATAGAAGTTTTCTGCAGCATACTTCTTTACTCATCTTTTGTCTCGCATATACATACTCTGTGTGTATTATTTTCTGCTTTAATAAAGAATTTGGCTGTGAAATAATAATAAAGCAGTACTGGAAGCAATAACTATGTGTTGAGAATAAATTATTTTAAATTTTATTTAACTTATGCATTCTTAAGCTTGCTGATAAAAGTATTTAGGCCTTACATTTATTCAAGAAACTTCGTTTGTATGCACAGTTTATAAGTTGATAATTTAAATGCTCAGAAACTTACACATCTATAATAATAGTAGTGGCATGCAATGCATACACTCGTATGGCAATGCCTTCTGCTGCTCTTTCAGGCAGAACCATCCTGATAAAGAGAAGAAAAGGCATAGATTCGCTTGTGATTGATAGTTAATAAAGAGGATTCTCAATAATAGCGATTTCTATTTTCTTATCAGGAGGTATGAGGCCGTGTGCAACTACTCCAGGCACATCAAGGAGCGCAAGAAGGTTTTCTTGGTAGAGGACATCAATTATCATATTTCCTAGGTAGGTAACATACACGTTAGACTCGCTGTGTCTTATCTTGTACGCACATCTGTTTTTTTCTAAGTGGCTCTTGAACAAGGAAAGAGACGGCTTCACTATTTCCACAGGAACATAGAGATTGGCAAAGCTTGGCACGCATTTCGAAAAGGGAACTACGATTACGCAAAGAGAGGATATGCACATCGCGATTTTTTCCTGGAGAATTGCCCCGCCGTACCCTTTTATCATCCAGCCGTTGGCATCAACATAGTCAGCCCCGTCAAAGTACAGGTCAATGTGCTCTGTGGTTTGCATGCTTGCCGTTGCAACACCGTGTCTCTGAAGAGCCATCTCAGTTTCTGTGCTGGTGCCTGCAAACACAACACCCTCTCTGTTTCTACCAATGTGTGCACACGCATCAAGCAGCCTAGTGGCTGTTCTGCCGCTTCCCATGCCCAGAACAATGCGCTCGCCGTCCTTTCTCTCCAGGTACGACTCAACTATTTTTTCGTATGTCGAATACTGCTTCCGCATCTATTTGCTTTGTTTATCGTTTTATTTATAATGCCCTGTGTGTTTCTATAGTCCATGCTCGTCTAGAGTACAATTTTGCAGAGAGCCATCTCAGAAGCACGAGATTGCAGAAGCATGCTCTCTGCATATGCCACACAGAAAGAAGGAGGTGAATTTCAATCAGAAGGATTTGATGTTAGAAGGAACAAGCGGCACAGGACCTACAAAGAGTATGCACCAGGTGTGCACATTTAATATACTTTGTGTTTAAATGCAGCAGGAGAATACAAACTTTTTATGGACAGAACAAAAGAATTTTTACTGCTAGCTGGCGCTGCAAACATTGTACAAAAGCCTCCCATCCCATCAGAAGACAGCTCCCTTATTACCATTGCAGCGATAGAAGAGAGCTTGAACGCCCTGGAAAGCGCTGTAAATCAAAAAAAAGCGCCATGCAAAGACTTAATTGACCAAGTTGAGAGCTTTCTTGGAACGCTTTCCGAGCAGCACGCCGAAGTGGACATCTCAACAGAGATCAGCCAAAGCATAGCAAAGGCCATGCAGAGAAAGCACACAGCAATGATGCTCCGGCTAACAAGCATTCTCAGCAGACACAAGGAAAACGAGCAGAGAAAAGCTGCGCTCATGCAGATGGAAGAGCAGGCAAAGAGCAGAGGCCCTGGAAGAAGCCCACACCAAGAGTCAGGCTATGCGCACCGCGAGATCCAAAGAGAGGAGATCAGCAGTGTAAGAAAGCGAGAGTTTGAGTCTCTCGAGCAGCACATAAACGAGCTAGGCCGGATGGTCACCGAAGTCTCCATGCACATATCACTGCAGGGCGAAAAGGTCGAAATGATCGACGGGCTGTTCACAAAAACAAAGTCAAACCTGCGCGGCGGATCCTACGAGCTCAGAGGCGCACAGGAAAAAGTAAACCAAAAAAGAAAAACCATCATTCTCGTATTCCTAGTGCTGTTTGCAATACTCCTTATTAAGTACCTTAGATGGATATAAGCAGAGAACAAAACAGAATAATAAAAGAAAATAGACTAGTATCTTGTATTTATGTAAGTGTGTTTTGTAAAAGTATCTTTTTACACAGTGACCTAATAGGCGCCGCTCATAAGGGCTCTATGCGCTCTCTGTGGTAGATCTGAATATGTAGCACTGATTGCTGTACGCAGCCACGAGACAGTCGTCCTTCAGGGAAATGCAAGAAACTTTCATTCCCTCTATGATTCGGGTCGCAGACTCTAGATCCTCCTCCAAGAAGACCTGAGACACCACATTCGTATCAGTGTCTATCTCAGCAAGCACTGTGTTAAAAGACCCCGTGTACACCTTGTTTCCCGACACAGCCATTTTGAACTTGGAGAATATCTCGTCTGAGTCGTAGAGCTCGGTTATATTCTTGCGCACGAGAGGATACACATCGTACTCCTGCAGCAACGAGTTTGAAGAGCGGATGTCATTGGTAACAACATACTGCAGGTCTCTGCTTGCAATGATGTTGTCGGAGATGAACTGGATGTCTGCAACGGGCTGCACAACCTCATTGTAGAAATCCTTCCTCTTCGGGGCATTGATGCTCAGCACATTCCCCCCACGCGAGCAGTCTCGTAGGTCGTGCAGGTGCATTGTGCCCCCTGCTGTCCCGTATATAAACATGCTGCTAGAGTTTTGCACAAACCTAGCTGTTGTGATGACTTTGGACAGCTCTTCATTCTTTGACGGCTTTAGATTCAGCGCCACCCACGGGTTTTCTAGCCTGTGGTTGAGGAAAGTGATTGTCAGCTCGTCGGACATCAGGATGCTCTCCCCTGTGTGCGAGACCGAGAGGCTGTGGATGTTATAAATATTCTCGGGCATGTACTCTTTTTCGAGCTTGACTCGGGTCTTTTTCTTCGACTCGCATGCAAAGATCTTCTCGATTCTCTGCGAAGGGCTGCTGTTCTCCACAGGCTTCTCCTCTGGGTTATCGCACGAGAAAGAAGAGTCTGTGCAGCACTCGACAATGTGCGGCATGCTGTCTGCCCTGATGAAGGAGGAGTGCACGTTCCAGAGCTTGATGTTCTTCTGGTTTCCGCTGAGCACGAGAATCTCTTTGGTTCCGGATGGCACAATGTCTATGCTGTCCACAGACTCTGCTATTTCAGTGCTTCTGAGATAGTCAAAGCACGGGGCGTGGCTTTTGTACTCTATCTTCTTCTTCAGCCCCGGGCCTATTTTGTACACCTCCACAAATCCTTTGTTGCGCCCTAGCACAAGGGTGTCTGCGCATATGCTGCTGGACTTGTAGCAATCCAGAGGCGCTGCCGTAATGGTCTGTCTGCACTTCCAATTGGATAACATATAGTAAAATTTTGTGTTGTGCAAGTAAATATGGAGTTTATTGCAGAAAATCTGTGGTACATCGACAATAAGATGGTGGCAGATGTGTGCCAGGACGCAGACCACAACGTACACATTGTGCCCAAGTGCCCAGTTTCGTACAGAGAAATATACGCAGAGCTCAACAGCTTCCACAAGTTCTACACGTACATGCTCAGGAAAAGAGAGGAAACGTGCGACCAAGGAGAGGCTATTGCGCTTACGTACATATACACTAAGATGCGCCTGACAAACACGCCAATGAAAGAGTTTCTCAGGGGATACTGCGCGCTAAAGTCTCTCTCTAGCACGGGAGAAACCTCGCTGATTTTGAAAAAGATGAGTAAAAACAGCGAGAAGCCTAACTACATCGAAGATGGAAGAACGGAGAAGCTCTTCCTCGAGTCAAGCAGATACCTGTCGAATCTGAAGCCTGCACAGTTCTACAAAATGGAGTGCAATCTAGCGCGATACTTCCTCTCCAAGCACCAGCTCTCTCTGGCGTACCTATACGCAAAAGAAGCACTGGAAATGGCAAGCAGGAGCGCATCTTCAGTAGGTATAGAAGAGTCACGAAACCTCCTAGTAGAGATAGAGAGAAAGCTTTAAGTGCAGAAAAAAGTCTAGAGGATTATACCACACAAATAAATAAATATACTGTAAGAAGCCAAAGAACAGTCTAACTCTATTATTTAATTCTCTTTCAGTAATAAAAAAGTGTATACAAGCCAAAGTGTATAAACGTAAGCTTTTCCTATGAAAAGAGCATTTAATCGCAGTAAGGCAGCATACTCTAGTTTTGCAGTGAAAAAAGAATATGTGTTCTCGCAGAGAAAGCTCTATGCATCTCTAGTACTTCTAGAATATTAAGGTGGTTAAGATAGAATTGCATGTGCAGTGCAGCAAGTTTTCTCTTGTACAAGCAGCTGAACAGCAGCTGGCTCAACAATGTAAAAAATTATAAAATTTACTTGTTCTGTAGAAATCTACTCATGTTTGCACTACCAAAAGAAGCAGAGCAGAAAATAGAGAGAAACCGCTTCCTCATGGACATGGTTGGCAGCGGAGCCCTGGAGATCATAGTGGTCTCTACACAAGATGCAAACTACATCGCGTCAATGCAGATACTTCTGGATCTGCGGAATATATTCCAAAAGCAGCTGCCTAACATGCCAAAAGAGTATGTCACGCGGCTGCTCTTTGACATGAAGCACCGGTCGATGGCAATAATTGAGAAAAAAGAAAACAAAGTCGTTGGGGGAATATGCTACCGCCTGTTCTACGAAGACTCGTTTGCTGAAATAGTCTTCTGTGCAGTGAACAGCGACTCGCAAATCAGAGGATACGGAGAGTTCATGATGTCCATGCTGAAGAAAACAGTTGCTTCTGATTTTGCAGAGACAGCCGCGATGAAAAAAGAAGAGTTTAGCGGCCCAATCTATCTGCTTACGTACGCAGACAACTACGCAATAGGATATTTCAAGAAGCAGGGGTTTACAAAACAGATCACATTCATAAACTGGAAGGGCAGAATAAAAGACTACGAGGGCGGCACTCTCATGCAGGGCAAGATTCTGCCGGAAGTAGAGTACAAAGACATATACAAAATGCTGATAGAGAGAAGAGAAAAGCTGCAGAAAATTGCAAAAAAAGCATATCCCGGCATGCACAAAGAGTACGTGCTCCCAGACAGCGCAAAGAAGGTCGAAGAGATTCCAGGGCTGCTAGAGGCAGGCTTTACAAAGAAAATAGAGAAGTCTTTGGAGTGCAAAGGAAGCTTGAAAGAGCTTCTTCTGTATCTGTGCTATGAGCTGAAGAGACACAACACATCCTGGCCTTTTTTGGAGCCTGTCAACATGGAAGACGTGCAGGACTACTACACTGTGATAAAGCACCCAATGGACTTCCAAACCATCCAGAGGAAAATAGAAGCAGACCAGTACAAAACCTTTGAAGAAATGGACTCAGACGTGCAGCTGATAATCAACAACTGCTACACATACAACCCTGCAGGCTCCCAGTATGCCAAATGCGCCAAGTCACTCAACGATTTCTACCAAGACAAAGTCCAGTGGTGCAGACAAGCCCTCTCCCAGAGGAGATAGACACTGTAGCTCTTCTCCGCACAAAGCCTCCCTTGTACAGCATCAATATAGCACAAGAATACTGCGACTGCCATTCTATTTCCTCAATAAACATATTTATATAGAGTATTACTAAGACATTAAACGCCAGATATAAATAGGATAAGCAGTAATTATAGCCTGAAAATGCATACTATTCTGCTTAATGAGTGAGTATACAGCTATACTATGGTCTATATTTAGAAAGCTAGAACACTTAGCATCCATTAGAAGACTATTGCTAATAGGTGTGAGAAGTATGAATGCGGATGCACATAATATAAGGAACATATTTATTATAATCTTGGCTTTTGTGAGATTCTACAAAGAACATGCAGCAGAGCATTGGCCTTGGACTTGTCCAGCGGATGGGAGGCCTCGAGCAGAGAGCCGCACACTCTTTTGGTGTACTCCAGGGAGAGAAACATGAAGTATCTGGACGAGTTGAGAGAGCTGTGCAGCTCTTCCAAATTGCGCGCTAAAATGCGCTTAATGTCCAGCGGAGAGCTTCCAATGACTGTAGCATCAAATGAAACAAGCCCGTTCAGGCTCTGTCTGTGGATAGACAGCCTGCGCGTGTTTTCTTCTGGCATGTACAAAGGAACATTGAGAGTGTACGCGTGTAGAAGGCTGCTGTAGAAGCCCTTCCATTTTTCTATTTCGTTGTTGTATCTGCTGGCCTCCATTTGAAGGGTCTGGATCACCCCGTTTGCATTCTCTACTATAAGCGAAGAGCTCTCCTTCTTTTTCTCTTTCTCAGGCAAAACAAGCGAGCTTATTCTTTTCATGTACATTTGGCATATCTCCTGGACCTTCTCCTGTGCAATGCCTTCTATCTTTATGTGCCCATTTGCAACGTATTTTGCAATCCACAAAAGTATCTGCTTCGTTCGCGTCTTTGCAGGCTGCGACAAGTTGGAGTGTCTGTAGAAGTCTTCAGGCGAAACGCCTCCCCCGTATATCTGGTCGTATCCAAACAGGCTCTCCCTGCGCGTCTGAAAGACCGAGCACTTATTGCTATCAAAAACATCAAGAGAAAGCCTGCGTATCTTCACAGGCGACATAAAGTCATACGGCCCTATTGTCATTCTCTTTCTCTGTGCCAGAGGAGTGGTTGTTATGTTGTCGAGCAGAGACCCATTGGCTGACTTCACAGAAAGAATAGAAAGACTCTGTCGTGGCTTTTTAATAGGGGATATTCTTCGAGTAGGCGATATCTCCATTCTGCTCTCTGCGCTCTCCATTGGATCAGTAGGCTGCAGCTCTTTTGTCTCTTCTATTGGCCGAGTGTCTACAGACCTAATGACAGATGGAGGCATGTGCACGCCAGCATTATCATTAGCAGACTCTTCTGCTGCAGGGTCATCCTTATAAGTATTCTCTGTCTTTCTCTTTTCTCTTGTGCTCTTGGCTCTAGGAGCTACAGGCTTTTCAACTACCATATCTTCTGCAACTGCATCTTTCTCCCCAGAGAGTGTTTCTTCACACAGTTCTGCTTTCTTAACGGGGTTTTTAACATTAACTTTGCCAAATCTTGTTTTGCTCTTCTCTCCTGCACCCTCTGGAAGCACTGAGTCTGCTGCAGTGTCCTCTTTCTTTGCTGTGCGCCTAGAGCCTACAGCTTTTGTGACGGGAGCTTTCTTCAGCTTATTATCCCCCACAGGCTTAGCAGGTGTTTCTTTCTTTGCTGCACTCTTCTCCTGCACGGGCTTTCCGCCTGATCCAAACTTAAATACAAACTTCTCCTGCACTTTCCCTGTTTTCTGTGGCGCTGCGGTGCCCGCCTCTTTTTTTGTTTTTCTGGCGCCCGAGACTGTGCGCACTTTCGCAGGGAGTGCATCCTCAGCCTTCACCTTGAAAGAAAACCCAAGGGACTCAGCCCTGGCTCTTGGCGCAGTCTTCTTCTTTTCTTTATTCACAACAGAAGGAGCTGCTTCTTTGCGGTGTATCACATTTTCTTTGGATTTGAAGACAAACCCATTGTATTCCTTGTTCATTTCTAACAAAACAAAATTTTAGAAGATGAAAGAGGAAAACAAAAGAGACAGTTCAGTTGAAAACATTTCAGAAATAAGCAAGATGGCTCCTTTGGAGAGCCCGCAGCCTATCTCTCTGCACGGCTTTATCAAAAGTATCCGACTTGCAGGAAAAAAGAAGCTTTTTATGGTGCTACGGCAGGGCCTTGGGACCATCCAATGCGTGTGCACCGTTGGAGGCGAAGAGAGCGCCAAATACTTCCCAGAGTCCTACGTGAACGTAAGGGGCATGCTTGTCAACACCCGAACGCCTGTGCTCTCCTGTCTGGTCAAACACATGGAGATCCAGGCTGAAAGAGTAGAGGTTGTATCAGAGTCCAAAGAGCTCCCGTTCCAGCTGAAAGACCTCGCATGGACCCACAAAGAAAGAGAAGAGGATCCCCTGCTTCCCGTTGTCAACCAGTCAAAGAGACTTGACTGGAGATACATTGACCTTCGGTCCTCTGAAACACAGAGCATATTCCGCGTGTACTCCGCGATCCTTGGGCTATTCAGAGAATATCTGGCGAAAAACAAGTTTATCGAAATAAAAACACCGAAGATCCTTAAAGGCTCATCAGAGGGAGGCTCTGAGGTCTTTCCCGTTAAATACTTCAACCAGCCTGCAACACTCGCCCAGTCCCCGCAGCTGTACAAGCAGATGGCAATCATCGGGGGATTTGAGAGAGTGTTTGAAATCGGGCCGTGCTTCCGAGCAGAGAACTCAAACACTGGAAGACACCTGACAGAGTTCACAGGCGTTGACATTGAAATGGAGCTGAAGGGAATGACGTACGTTGACCTGGTGAAGATCATATACCAAATGATAAAGCACGTCGCAGACGGAGTGCAGGAGAACAGCTCCGAAGAGCTAAATATCATAAAGGACATTTCAGGCACTAGCAACGAAACAGTGATACAGGAAGAGCCCGTGATAATCACATTTAAAGAGGGCATAGACATCCTTCGAGCCATTGGAAGAGAGTGCTCGTACACCGAGGATATTGGAACGGAAGACGAAAAGATGCTGGGAGCAGAGATAAAGAAAAAGTACAACTCTGACCTATTTGCAATGATAGAGTACCCCGAGAGTGCAAGACCCTTTTACACAAGCCTGCTCCCATCAGACAGCGCGTACACCCAGTCCTTCGACTTCATTTTGAAGGGAGAGGAAATCATCTCGGGCGCAGAGCGCATTTGCCAGCCAGAGGTCCTCAAAGAAAGAGTGCTAGCAAAAGGCATGACGATAGATGGCGTAAAAGACTACGTTGACGCGTTCTTGTACGGAGCCCCAAGACACGGGGGCTGCGGGATAGGACTCGAGCGAGTGGTGAAGCTTCTAACGGGCTGCACAGACATCCACAAGTGCTCGATGTTCCCGAGAGATCCAAAGAGGCTGCAGCCATAAATAAACATTTCTTAGTTTTTCTTGCTACTCTTCTGCGCTCTGGAAATTAAGACACAGAGCGTGTTTATTCTGCCGCCTAGGGCTGCGGCTTGTGCACAGAGGAGGAAGTATCTGGGCAGGAAACTCGCTTTCCTTTTCCTTTTTCTTTTGTGGCCTGCAAAAAGAAAGCCTCTTGACAGAATCGAACCGCCGACCTTCAGTTTACAAGACTGACGTTATACCACTAAACCAAAGAGGCTCACACTGACATCAGACAAGAGAGCCATCTCCATTGGTCTTTTGTGAGAAGAGGATATAGAGAGGGAGAGCGTGTGTTTCAAGATGAATATTCTGGCACAGCTGCAAAGAGTGCTCTCCAGCCGAAGAAGGGACGCAGGAAGAGCAGAGAAAACGGAGTACTTTCTCGTTGGTGTTTCTCATTTTAAAATCCTGCTGGGAAGCCATGCAACTAGAGGAGAGGAAATAGAAGAAATCCTGCGTGCAGAAAGTCTGTACACAAAAATTGTAGAACAAATACAAACAGCACCAGCACAGAAGAAGGACCTTTTTTCTCTATTCAGCCCCTTTTTCTCTCAGGTTGGCAAAGTGCTTGCTTTCCTCGACGCACAGCACAAGAATCTGCTCATGGAGGTCCAGACAGAGGCGACGTCTCTTCTGGTGCAGCAGATGTACGTGTATATAGAGGCCGTGTGCAAAAAAAGTGACAGGCCATCGCACAGCGAGTTTACTCTGATTCTGAAGCACATTCCTGCGCCCAAGCTCATGGGGCTAAAAATGAGGTACCTTGCAAGAAGGGCGCAGCACATAAAAAGAGCAAATGAGATAAAAGGAACAGGGGAGCTGAAGGAGACAATAGAGACAGAGCTTAGAAAGTATTGTTCTTTATTCGGCGTGCACAGTCTCCCCCAGGAGAACGGAATTGCGCTGGAAGGGTTCGTATTCTCTTTGGCTCGGAGTACCCCCGGCTTCTCAGAGGAGGAACTTAAAAAAATCCAGGAAAAAATGGGCGGGAAACCAGGGGACAGCGCCCCCTTTTTTGAAGGTTTTGTGCCCTGTAACGCGCGCATTAATGGGTTTTAGAGGGCCCGGGGACTTTTTTTAATTTTTGCGGAATATGCCCTTTTCCATTTCTGTGCACAGCGGGCGTAATAAGTCCTGATACTATTTTTTTCTATATTTGGCCGGGCTGTCCTAATAAGGAAGTTTTCTTTCTCCCAAGCTTATAAGCAGAGAGCCCCTACACTTTCCATGATTCAGGAAAAAGAAAAATATATTGACAGAGAAAGCGAAGAAAACGAAAACACCGAGATGTACACGGGGAAGCCCAACATTATATGCTGCATACAGAACAAGCCCGTGGACACAGACACAGACGGCTATGGGCTCCCCGTGCGGCAGAGAAACCTTCTTTCAGGCATTGAACTTGAAAAAAGAGTGCCTCCCTCCAGGCCCGTATACATCCTGAAAAGACAGCTCTCGATGAAAGGCATTGCAATGCCCATTCTCGACGTGCTGGACACAAGAAACACCTTCCAGTGGGTGGAGATGTTCCGCTACAAAATAGTTCACCACGAGTGGAGCGAAGAGGAAGCCAAAGATTTTTTTAAGTGCTGTGTCTCCAGTGACATTCTTGAAAACGTTGTGCACGATCCGCTCGGACAGACTCTGCGAGACTCAGTGCGGAAGATATACGACAAAGTGTACACGCAGAAGAACGTAGAGCTTCTTCGGAGGAGAATTGACTCTCTCAAGTCCTGCCAATTTCTGTCCCTGGAGGCGTACAAAGAGGAGCTTGGCCTTCTGATAAGATCGTACTCAGTGCGTGTTCTGATCGCACCTGAGAAACAGGAGAGCTTTTTGCAGACGAAGTTCTGGGCAGGGCTCTCGAGCAGCATCAAGAACCTCCTGAGCAAGAAGATAAGCAGCGAGTC
Source organism: Nematocida minor (assembly GCF_024244105.1). NCBI lineage: Eukaryota > Fungi > Microsporidia > Nematocida > Nematocida minor. Next base: position 121,985 of record NW_026250402.1, on the reverse strand, counting down.
TTCTCCCAATGAAATTATCCGCCAGGTGCTCCTCTTCAAGCAAAAAATGTTTTTGAGGTACAACCTCCCCAACAATTTCACAGGTGTTATCTACGTGAAAGAGAAGCCAAACGTGCTTTTTCCCATGCAGGAACAGAGCGAGAGCGAAGAAGAGCTAGCAGGAGAGCCAGAGAGCATCCAGAGCATAGACTGCTCACGGCCCCCAAAGAAATCGAATGTTGTTCCCATGCCCTCCCTGAAGGAAAGAGTGCAGCCTGTGCTGCCGTCACTGAAAAGAATGCCCAAGGGAATCATCATAAAAAACGATCTTAGCGCGTCTCTTGTGCAGATAGTCAAGAAGTACAGCAGACACAAGTCGCCTCGCATCTTCAAAAGACCTCAGATTGGAAAGCCGTTTGTGGTGTACACGGGGTGCATAGGGAAGTGGATGGCGGGAATTCTCATCCAGGAAAAAAAGGCCATTTCCATTTTCAAGATTCCACTGATGGACGAGCAGATTGAGTACACAGAGACGGAGAAGTGCATTCTAGCCATAGACCGATCTAAGAAGATTTTCCAGAAGATAGTGGGAGACTCTGCCATCGTATTCACCAGCGAGAAGTACAAATCTTTTGTCTACACGAATGAAAATGGCATTAACTTTGTGGACTGCATGGAAATAGTGGAGTAGTCTGCTATCTATGCAGCACAGGAGGTATCTCTTCCCAGGCTTAACAGAATATGCTGCAGGAGTATTTTTATTATTCGCTACAAAGGCATGCATATTTGCTTAAATAAACAGCAGCAGGTACACTTTCTCTTTCTTTTCTTTTTTTATACAGCTGCTATTAGACTTTTACGTGTCTATACGAAGAAATGATGCGTGTATTTAACCATTTGTTGGGAAAGTAGGACAGAAACTGGACTAAATAGGAATGATATTTATTCAAACTATGTACTTTCAACCAGGGAAAGTGTAGATAGGTACGTTGCAATAAACCGCTCTGTTATTTCTTCTCTGGTCTTCAGAGGCTGGCTCAGTCTGTCCATGTCAAGGTCTCTTCTCCTGTAGTACAGCACTCTATTGACTAAAGCCTCTGCAATGTCGTATTTTGTCTCCAGGTGCGCGATGAGGTCTATGATCAGCCCTGTGGGGTCTTCTGTCTCTTTTATGTGCGCAATGATAGAAGAGATGGGGCAGTTTCCGTCTAGCAAGGCTTCTATGCTCTTCAGCGCGCTGGACTCCGGTGAAAGACTGTTTTCCATGTTCTCTTTCTGCAGGATGTACAGTGCAGCTCCTTCGTCCTCGACTTTAACGCCAAATGACTCGTACGAGAGCAGCAATCGGATGCGAGACTTGTGCGCTGAGCTAAAAGTAATGCCCTGTGACTCCACGCATGCCTCTCCGTGCTCGACCTTCTTCATTCTGTATGTATTTTCGAAGAGCAGTATTTGCTTAGCAGTTGTAACAATCAGTCTGCTTTTGTCCTCTGTTATAAGGAAGTCTTTTGGCACATACGGGAACGAGGTTTCTGATAGAATGCAGCATGTCTCCATATCCACCACTTCTAGAACAGCACCTTGTTCTCTTTTTGTCATCAAAAGTATCCAGCTCAGATCTGTGCTTACTCTGATGCCCAGCGGCACTCCCTCTGCCTTTGCTATGCTTTTTATCTTTTCTCCCTTGCCACTGAATATGCATATGTGGGAAGAAGATGCCACTATGCAGTATTTGTAAGCCCTAGTTTCTACTATTTTTCCTAGCAGCTCTCCTGTGCTCAAGCTCTCCTGTGTCTCGAGCTCTGCACAGCTTATCTCTGTTTTTGAAAGAACTTCTCCTCTGTATGAGTATACAACAATGTGTGTTGCGTGGAGAACTGTAAGAGTTTTTTTGATGTTGTTTATGGAGAGCGCAAGGTAGGGCTTCTCTTCTATCTCGCCAAGGATAAACCCTGAGTCTCTGGACGCAACGAGGATCTTTACAGCTGCAGCGCTCTCTTTGATGGAGAGTGCCATGGCGTTCCCGCAGAAAGAGAGGACAGCTCCAATGTACTCTTTTGGAGTGCCGCTTCCCAGCCTTCTCTTTGTCTCTGTTACGCCTCCTACTGTTTCTTTTAGCGAGTGTATGCCCTTTGTGTAGCATGCAAGGATATTCTCTCGCACAATGGCAAGCGATGTTGGATGCCCCTGTGCGTTCATCTTGGAGAACTCTTTTAGCTGTTCTTCCTTTCGAAGAGAAAGCGTGTACACTCTTCCATTCGTAGAGACCACTAGCGTGTCTTGGAGGAACTCAGAGCACTGGTGCTCTCCAAACACCACGCCTCCTCTCCTCTTGCACAGAGCAATCTTGCTCTGCTGGCAGTCAAGGATCTGCAGCTCGTTTTTCTGCGATATAATGAGGTATCCATTCGATCCAATGTACCGCGCGGTGTGCATATAGGAGGGCTCTGTGCTAGAGGCTTTCTTTCGTGCAAGTGAGTATCTTTTCTTGGCAACTGCCTGTTCCAAACAGAGGATAATGACTTCTTTTTCTGTCAGCACTGCAAGCTCCTTGTGCTGCACGCTTCTTCTGAAGTCCACTGACTGTATGCCGTCAAAGGCAAACTGCTGGAGGAGCACATCCTTCTTGAGCTGCACCACCATGACCTCTTTTGCTGTGGATATTGCCACTATTTCCGGCGAAATAGAACTTGATACATCGACTACTTTTTCACTTATACTCGCGCATTTCATCGTGTATATAACTCTCTTCTTGTCAATCGCGTATATGTGGAGCTGGCCCTGCGCCACAATTAGAAGCTTGTTCTTTAGCTCTAGCTTGTGCACGCTTTCCATCTCACTGGGTGTGTTGCTTAGCTCTGTTATTGTGTGCTCTACTGTTTTTTCTTCGATCTTTTCTATCTCGTCAAAATCCACTCTTATGACTTTTTTTTCAAGCTTTACCACCAGAAAGTCTTCGTATGCCAGAACTTCTTTGATCTCTTCTTTTACGTCTATCTTTTGTATGCTAGCTCCCTGGTTGTATATATCTATCTCTGTGCCTGCTGCGGCAACAACGTATCTTCCCAAAGAAGTGATGCTTTTGATGGTCTCTCCCTCGCGGCAGCGCCCAAGTGTGCTAAGTTTCTCTGCGCTGTACGTCTTGTAGAAATTCCCCACTGCAGCCACCACACAGTACGCATTTCCTATCTGCGCAATGGTAAACCGCGGACCGTCTATTATAGAAGAAATAGGCCGTTTATATTCAAACATTAAACTTTTATGAAAAAATTTTGTAGCAATTAAGACTGCGAGAAGCTCTGCATTTTAGAATAAAAAATTCTCTTTTTTCCAAGATGAACTCTCTGCCAACCAGCGACTCCAGAGGATCAAAGTCCATTAAAAGAATGGCGATAAAGCACATCAAGCAGGCAGAGCTGAGCGACGAGATAAAACAGAACGCGCAGTTCAGGGGAATAGACATAAGCGTTGTTGAGCTCATGGGGTGGGTTGTTTCAGTCAAAGACCTCCCCAGCAATGGAAAGAAGTTCGTGCTGAATGACGGAACAGAGACAATCTCCTGCACAATGTGGAGCAACAAAAAAATGGAGTATCTTAAGCCAGGCGCCTTTATCAAGGCACTGGGAAGCCTGGGCAGACACAACCAGAATGAAAATGAAGTGGTTTTCAGCTGTACTGCAGTCCTGCCTGTGCTTGATGGGAACAACATGGTGTACCATCTTCTTATGCGCATAGTAGACAGCATGAAGGCAGAGAAAGAGGACGCAGCGTACAAAACAAAAAGCAGCACACTCGAGAATGTTCCTGCAAAGAGCCAGAATGCGCCTGGGCACATGGGAGACTTTGAGCAGATACATCTGGACATACTCTCGTATTTCAGTCAAAACCAGGGAGGAACAGGGCTCTCCATTGCCATGGTCACAAACACCCTTGCATCAACGGGGTACTATTCAAAGATTGATATTAGCGAGGGACTGGAGTATTTGATAGACGCAGGAAAGCTATTCTACTGCACAGAGGATAGGAAGATGCTGGCCCATGTGGAATAACAAATATATCTGGTACATGCAATAAATCTCTGATTTCTCTTATTGATCTTTTTTCTTGTGCGGTGAAAGTGCGGTTGTTTTATTCAGTATGTTTATTTATTGACTCTTTGCTGTTCTTTTATTTTCGGTATATACTATGTTCTTTTTATACTGGCGCTAGTCTTTTGCTGAGTATTTGGATATCACCTCCAAAAACTTCTTGTAGAGCTCTTCCTTGGGAAGGTCTCTGAACGCTGTTTTCGCTTCTTTCTCTATCTTTTGTATCTTGCTGTTTAGCCTGTTGACTTCGCTTTCTATCGTATTTTTGTCTCTGTTCAGTATTCTTTTGATGAAGAACCTGCTCTTTGCTTTGTGATTTACAATCTCTGCATACGAGGCTGCGTGTTTGTAGTACTCGAACTTCTCCTGCTGCGAGTACACAGGCACCCACCCCTTTTCTATCTCCTCTACAATCGGATGGCTCTCGTAGCTTTTGCAGACTTTTGCGCCATTCATCATCAAAATCCACGCAACATCGCGGTGCTCCAGATCCAGCGCGAGACTCAAGGGCGTTGACCCTGCCCTGTTCTTTACGCCCATCGGGAGCTTCAGAGCTACATAGAAAGCGACCATTTCTGGCCTGTTGTGGTATGTTTTAGTGTGCAGAATGGTGGAGCCATCGGCAAGCGGGATGTCCAAGCGCGCGCCAATGTTTATTGCCTTTATCACCATCTCCAGACTGTTCAGAATGTGCAGGAGATGCTGCGAGTGTGCTGCACACTTTGGCGACTTTTTCATCAGAAGAAGAAAAGACCCCCAGTTGTTGGACACAGCTGCAAGATCCACAGGATATATCGGTCTTCCTGCCTCTCTGTACTGCAGCTCCTGCTTTTTGAAGAGATTGTTCAGCAGGGAGTACTGCAGAGTCGTTGTAACCTCCATGGGATTGCCTCCGTACGTTAGAACTATGTCGAGCACTCTGATGTCAGGATTAACCGCTGCCAAGTGCACAGGCCCCAGACCGTGCCATGTCTCGTGGTAGTCTATCGTTCTCTTGAAGAAAAGCATGATAACCGCCAGATTCTGTGCTGCCAGCGCAAGGTGGAAGTACGTGGGAAATACGATGCTGTTCTTGCACCCGAATATCCGCAGGTTCACATTGCGAGGAAACCCTTTGGAGAAAAAGGCTTCAATGATGTTGGGCATCTTGTTAATAACTGCAAAGAGAAAGGAGTAGTTTAGAAGAGAAAAAATTGCTTTGTCATCAAAAGACCGCATCCTGCGAATCTGCTCCAGGGCCTCTTTTTCCATGCCGTCCTGGATGTACAGCTTGAGCCGGTGTGCCTCAACAAAGGCAGACGAGTTGTGCATGGCGGGAAAGAGCTTGTTGTATATGCTTCGCACACTCAGCTCATTTTTCCCCGTCCGAAAAAGCCCCTCTTTGATCCCTCTTTCTGTAAGACTTTGCAGGGTGATGTGGATCATTCTCTGCAGGGACATATTGCTGTCTTTTTCTATGAACTCTGAGTATGGTCTGTGCATTGCTAGGAATATTCCCAAAGTTTTTAAATTTTTATGGATGGCAGCGCAGAGAGACAGTTAAAATGCTCCAGTGTGCATAACTCTGTTCCACACACTCTTGGATATTCTGGAGAGCAGAAGTATATAAAGTGCATCTGATTTCTTCGTTATACTCTGTGGAGCTTTGAAGAAAGTGCAGATTTTCTCTAAATTAGCCTAGTAATGTTCTACACAAAATTGGATAATGCTCTATAATAATATATTTACATTAAAGAGTGTAGAATTTAAAACAGAAAATTTACTCATTGGAGAAGCTTACAGAGCAGATAAGCTTTGTGCAGGTGCTACTGTATAGAGAGTGCACATGCACAGTTGTTCTTTCTTGCGTGGGTTTCCTTCTAAGTAGTGTGTACCTCTCCAGGCAAACAATTAAATGATTATTGATGTAAATAAAGCAATAAAAATGGACAACACCGAGGAACTACAGGAGATGAGGCCGTGTGCAGGAGAGGTGCAACGAAGAGTGCAGGAGTGGGAGATACAAATCATCGCAACATCAGCAGGAATAGGCCTTAAAAACCTCTGCCAGGCATACTTTGACATGGAAGAGTCTCCTGAGAAGGAGCAGGCAAGAAAAGAAATCCTCCAGTTCCGAGAATCCAGAGAGAACTTCAGGAGCCGCCGCACACAGATGCTCCCAGAGGCGAGCTGTACTCCAATACAGGAGGAGACAGTGGATAGCTCTCTAGGCACATCACTGACTACCTTCCAGCAAACAGAGTCTCCTGATTTCAAGCCGTGTGAGATAGATGAAGTGCAGATGGAGAATCCCTTCAGTGGCGATAATAAAGCAGATGCGGGCATAGAAGAGAGCATAAAGCGAGAGATAATACGGCAGCTGCAGGAAAAGAATATTTATTCAATCGACACAGAGTCTTTGGAAAAAAAGCCGTGGAAGGAGACAATTGGCTATTTGCTGGACATAGTAAAGACCTCTCACGCGATGCCTGTGTATGTCTCTCGAAAATCAAAACAAAACCACGCGGTTTGCTTCAACTGCGAACAAAAGGGCCACATTGTCAAACACTGCCCCTCTAAAACAAAAAAACAGAAGAAGAAACACTTCTAAAGATCCGTGTACTTCTAGCTATCTTTTGCAAAATATCGTGCAGAGAGATTCCAATGCAGATCTGTTTAGTAAATCTGCATGCTCTGATAAAACTTCGTGTTAGCAGAAGACCATCTTTCTAATAAATGTGTGGCTTTGCACTTATGTGTCTGCACTCTTTCTGGTTATTTCTGCTGCACAAACATTGTTCCACATATTTTCAATTTTAAAGTAAAGTTACATACAGCATTCGTGCGCCACATTGTTTTATCTTTTTACTTTCACTCTTTGGTGGCAGCCTTTGCTTCTATAAATATAAAGATTCTAACGAAAAGTGAGTAAGCGAGTTTATTTGTCTGTTTAGCTCTATGCCGCCTCTGCCCTTGCAGATACCCTGGTATGCCCCTGTGCATGTTTTTAGGTGTATATACTACCTCTTGCATATTTTGTTCTCCAAACCTTAAAACAGATGTCTATCCTGCTCACTTGTGCTGATTACTTGTCCAGTGGAACATAGTGCTCTGTTGATGTTTTTCCTCGAATCGAGTATCCTGCAAACCCTGAAATCAGGCAAATTACAACGAAAAGAAGAATGGTGTATCCGTTCACTTTAACGCCCTTTTTCATTGCTCCTCGTGCCTTCTTGATCTTCCTGCCCACCTGTCTCTTTGTTCTCTTGAGGGTCTTTCCTATGGCGCCTTTGTTTTCTATCTCCTCGATCTGCGGTGTTATCTCTTTGGCTGCGTTTGCCATAATGGAATCAATCTCGTCTCCAAGCATGTTTGCTGATTTTCTGTGCGCAGAAATCTTCTGCGCTGTCTGCTTCTTGTACAGGTCGTTGTATATCTTCTCAGTGTTGAACTGGTTGGTGCTTTCTGCGTAGTTGTTTTCCATTGCGTTGATGTGCTGCAGATGCGAAACAAGGAAGTCTTTTATGAAAGACTCTGCAGCCTCTCCGCGGTGCATGGCGCTGCCGATAGGATCCTCAAGGCTCTGCTGTCTCTTTATCACAAGAACTGAGTGGAAAGGCGAAAACTTTTCCTCGGAATCTAATCTCTTTTGTGCGCCCATGGGAAGAGGTCTATCGATCCTTCTGCTGGTGTATGGTGAAAGCTTTCGAAGGAAGAACAGAGTTTTATATGGAACAGTTGCCACTATTCTGCCTTCGTTAGCCGATGTGTCTATGTAGCAGTTAGTCCAAGCTGCCATTGCCAGTAGAATAATACCCGCTATTTTCATACTTCTTCTTTCCATCTGTCTTATATATCCTAAGCTCTAACAGTGTTTTGCTTGTCACCATACATTGTTTTAAAGTGTTTCTATACCAAATAAACAAATCTTTAAAATTTTACGTTATGGAGTGTCCACACGCCGTTCTTGGTGTTTCAAAAGGATGCAGCCCAAGCGAGCTGAAAAAAGCGTACAAACAAAAGGTAAAACAAACACACCCCGATGCGACAAGAAACAAAACAGACGTTGACTTTATTAAGGTGAAAGAAGCATACGCAAAAATCCTCTCTCTTCCGCGCGAAGAAAAGGACACTCTGGACAGCCTGCCGTACATGACTGTTAGACTCTCTGAAGCTGCACGCACAAAATGCCGGTGCGGAACTATATACGCAGACGCTGACCAGCTAGGAACGGCTGAGTGCATGACCTGCTCGCACTACATAGAAGTTGTACCAGATGAAATGTAGTATATCATGTACACACTCTTTGCCGTATCGAGGAAGAGTAACTGTATTTATTCTCTCTTTAATAAACACATCCTCTCATATTTACTTACTCTAGCAATTACTCTTTCTCATCTATGGGTTCTTAAGGAAAGTAGCATCTATCCTAAGCACTCCAGCCAATCACCTACCCAAACTGACTACTCTCTTCACCACCCAGAATTATCTTCACTATACAAGACGAGCCTGTAGAGCAGTAATTTACTGTTTATCTAATGTGAATATATTCAATCTATTGAAAACCAGCTGTAGATTATTCTCTAAGCTGTGGTTAAACTGCCCTATTGAGATACATCTAGAAAAAGCAGTGTTTTTCTTCAAAGACTGCCCTCTGCAGTAAACTGCTATGCATAATAAAACTCTTACAATAATTAGTATGCTAATATTATTTTTTTGTTTTTTATTTGTGTAAGCACATTCATTTTTGTACGGTCTAAGAATTATTGTGGAAGAGTGCTAGTTTGCAAAAAATAGCAAGAAAATTCTGCAATAAACACACAACAAATTCATCATTGAAAAGAAAAGAATCCATTATTACTCGGCAAAGCGTACTCATCAAGAATCTCTCGGGTTATATCTATGTCTTCTGTTTCTTTCCTAACTACACCCTGCTTCTCAGAGAGAGGAAAGGAGTTCAGTTTTTTCTCATACCTTTGTCTTATCTTGATTGGCTTGATGGAGTCGTTGGTGGGGATCTTTCCCGTCTTCCTGCGCCTTCGGTAGTTTACACGAAGAACGAGATTGAAGGGTATCTCCCAGGCATACACCATGTTCCAAATGGGCCCTCTTGTGTACTCTTTGGAAAAGGGCTCTGTGAAGTAAGAAAGAAGATGGTACGACTTGCTTTCATACACAAGGGATGTAGTCATTTTTATCAGCCCGTTCTTCTTGCGGACTTTCTTCTCGTGCACGCCAAGACTGATGATCTCCCTGCCCGTGCTTAAGACGTTCTCAAGGCTGCTGCTGTATCGAAGGCTCTCCAGCCTCTCATCGCACGGCGTTTCAGCTAGTTCGTAGTACATCAGACATCTCCCTTGTATTTTCGAAGAGGACCATGTTTTGCTGTCCGTCCACCGAGATATTCCGCTTTCTTCCTCTTCATACACGTATATGCTCCCCGGCCGGATGGAGTTGCGCTCTTCATCGGACAGCCTCGACTTGACCCTGGGGAGCGCGCTGAGTCTTGCCATGTCTATCACTTTCAGACACTCTTCTTCGCTGTTAATAACGCCAAATATCGTTTCAGCACACATGGCACTTCCTCTACTGGAAAATGCCAAGGTTTTTCCTTCCATGATCCGATCCATGTGCAAAAAAGATGTGGGTTATTTATGCGCAGAAAGCAAACCTTATCTTTTTGTTAAAAATTAATTTTGAGAATTTTATTATATGGAGAAGAGCTTGGAAAGTGCCATGGAGCATTTGAAAACAGCAGCTGTTGTAGTATCAGGCCCCGGAGGATCGGGGAAAACAGCTTTGATAAAAAAGGTCATCGAGAGCACAGAGTACGAGCTGATCGAAATAGATGACATAGAAGAGTACAAAGCACACAGAATCAGCAAATCAATGATATATCTGCTTCGGGTCACTGAAGAGATGCGCGTGAAAAAGTGCGAATATCGCGGAATTATTTTCGAAACAGACCAGCCATACTTCCACAGAAAAATAAAAAACTGTAAACACATAAAAGTTCCCCTGGTTGCAATACGCACTGTAAAAAAGCACTGTCCGTCTGCCACAGGCAAGACAAGCATGCACCGCGTGGTGCAGACAGCAAAGCTACCAGAAGAATCGCACAAAGTGCTTCTGGAGAACGGAAACAGCAACATCTGCTTTTTCCATGCAATCGGGAAAATACTCTACCACAAAACAAACGAAGTACCGAAAGAGGTTCTGCACATCTTAGAAGAAATTCCTTTCAAGACCCTCCTGTACATCCACGAGAACATACCCGCTTTTACTCCGAGCATAGAGGCCCTGAGTAGCGTACTAGACAAAATCTCGCTTGCTGCAACAAATATAAGCCTGGTGCACCAGGTTATCTCTGAAATATGGAGACTAGAAAGGCACTCTCCAAAATCCTTCTACAACATCAGAACATCACCCTACAACATAGACATGTACAAGAACCAAAAAACAGAGATGTAGAGTTGCATGAAATAAGTAGCACAGGCAACAGGAATAGAAAAGATGCTTTGTACATAGCTCCCTATGGAGATATAAGAGCTTCCTGGTTTCTGAATTTTTAATGTCTTAGCGCATAGAAACAGAACAAAGTGATGAAACTTTTATTAAATAAACTATAGAAACAGAAGATTGAGCTTAAAATTGCACATACATGAAAGCAGACACATGGACACTGAAAGCCTGCTCTACATACTTAAAAAGATATTTGCGCTGGAACACATCACAATAGGAGACAACGGAGTGGTTTACATAGATCAGCTAGAGCATTTTATTGAAATTAACGATTTTATCCCATTTGAGAAATAAACCTACTTGTTCTTTGGCGGGTATTTTTCGTCCAGCTCTTTTTTCACCTTCTCCTCCTCAGCGCGCACCTGTTCCATGGTCATGTTTTTCCACTCTTTGTGGTACTTAATCACCTCCTGGTGTCCCTGTATGAAGATCTTTCGCATAAACTTTTCTATGTCTTCGATGTACCGTTTTCCAAAAATGGGCACGTGGAAGTCCAGCTGAACGCGCTTAAACACAGTCATCACAGAACTCTGCGACTTCTCCCAGTCCTTCAAAAACATCGGGTTTCCCTTATCGTCTTTCAGCTCTGCCAGATCAATGCCTTCTGCCATCTGTGGCCCGTGTATCAGATCAAGAGTTTCGCAGTTTTCAGAGACTACTCCGTCTGTAAAGGGATCCACCGGGGCCTTGTACCCCTCAAAGAAAAGCGTGTCTATTTTTGCTTTAAACTTTTTTTCAGAGAGAGCACCGCTTGTGTACACAGTTTTGCAGACTGGGAACGCGTTGTGCGATATTTCGCTCATAGTCAGAGACCCCGAGGGCGCCATGGCTCTGAAGAAGGAAGGCACTTTTTTGGAAAAATCAATTACCTTTGATGTGTACTGGCACGGGCCTCCCTCTTCTGAAGAGTCCATGTGTTTGTTTTCAAGAACAGAAACGCGCATTCCGTTGTTTGCCTCTCTCTCGCTCACCTTGCAGGTGGTCAGAAGATGCCCGATGTTGTACTCTTTTAGCGTGTATGGCATGTGTATGACATAAAGTGTTGTTCTCTGTGGCATGCAACTAAATAAAAAAAGAATATACTATTCTACTAATATAAGAGCGTCTCTTTCCTTTGCAGCAAAAACAAAGATAGACTCAGCCTTTTTCTCTGCTAGAACAGATACATCCTCTTGCACACCGCAAACAGTGCTGTTTCTGCTTGAAATACTGTCCATCTATAAAACCACAAAAACAACGGCTATTTAACATCAGTTATCTTGCAGTCTTGGATAAAAAGTGTGAAGCATCAACAAAAACAGCACACATATCTACCAAACATCTCCAAGTAGACACACTCTAGGAACAGTTATGGAGCATCTCTGCCAAAGAGTAAAAAGCGTTATAAATACAGCAGTAAAATACTTCACTCAGCAGTACGAGCATCTCTAGAATTTTCGAAGTGCATGGATAGGCACACACACAGCCCGTGTGCGTAGAAACAAGTAGCAGCTGTGCACAGCGCAGATAGACAGCAGAGCAGATAGAAAGCGCAAAAATATTTAAAGTTCGCTTAAACTCTTTAGAATAATTTTACCCATGAAAAAAGAAATGCCAAACATATATAAAGAGTGGTATGCGAACATGCCCACCCAGATGATAGATGTAAGCGAGTCATTTGTTGGAATAGGAAAGATGGTGATAAACGGCCACTCTATCTACAGATACATCGAAGACGTGTACAAAATAAAAAGCAGCACGCTTCCTCTAAAGCTTCTGGACACCATAGCAGACACCATTGGACACAGTCTCAAGCTCTCGGGCTTTAAAGACTCGTACATAGTTCTGTTCCACGATGAGGAAGAAACAGCAGAGCGAAGCATATGCATGCGAGAGGTGATCGCTGCTCTGGAAAAAAGCTGCTCAATCAAGACCATCTGGTTCCACTCTCTGCAGGACAAAGAGTTCAGGCAGTTCCTAAAGGAGGAGCACATCTGCATAGGAGTTGCATACCAAAATACGCGATCTCTAGTATTTTTAAACACAATCCTGGGACTCTCTCTGTACGCAGGTGTTCTGGACAAAGAAACCTTCCGTGCTCCAAGGCTGTTTATGTTTGTCACAAACCCCTCGAACTATCTATACGGAGTGGAGTACATCACAAAAGAGTATCCAGTGGTCAAGATGGAAAGCGCTGAAAAAGCACAGGAAGCAGCAGAGACCATCATAAAGAAACACCTGGGCGAAAGTGTCTACGAAGCACACAAAGAAGTGCTTTCAGAAAAAAGATGTTTCTCGAGATATTCAAGAAAAGAAGAGCCAGTGAGCACAGAGCTGATCAAAGAAATAGCGAGCGCCATTAAGACAGCTGAGGTGTGCAGTCTGAAGGATATGATAGATGGCTGTCTTCTAAACCCAGAAGAAGCACAGACAGAAAAGGCAGAGAGTGTAGAAGAGGGAAAGGAGAAGCCCCGCAGAAAGAGCGTATTTATCCCCACATCTCTCTCGTCTGTAAAGTTCTACAATGAGGAGCAGGAGAGATCTTTCCGCACCGAGCAGATGTACATTGAGAGCCTGAAGAAAACAGCGCAGTCTCTCCACGAGGGAAAGCATCTCCACAACCCAATAACACTCGTAACCGACAAAACAAAGAAAAAGAAAGAAAAAGAGACAAAAGAAAAGCTGAGCAAAAAACAGCTGGAGATCATAGAGAAAAACAAGAAACAGAAGGAGCTGGAGTCAAAAAAGAAGGACATAGCGTTTTTGAAGAGCTTCAAAGCCAAGTACGAGTCATTTTCCGTTACATACGAGAAGAGGAGACACCTTGAGTCTTTCCTCCCAAGAATACACTCATCCTTCATATGCAGAAAAGTGCTCCTGCTGAACATAGAGTTCTACGACAATCTGTGGAGCCTGGAAAAGAGAAAAAAAGTGCCAAATAAGAAAGACCTCGTTTCTCTCTACATGAACTGTGTCTCTTTTATTGAAAAGTATGCAAAAGAGTCGTCCATTGAAGAGCTGCAGTTTGCCATGCAGCGTCTGCTCGACCACTCGTTTGAGTCCACAGTTCTGGAGATGTGCAAGAAGTACAGCATCAGCTACATAAACAAAAAAGACCCAAGCTGCACAGAGATATACGATGGCTGTGCGCCCGTAAGCATAAGCTTCACTCCAGGAGCCACCGGGAAGCCAAATGACAACGACATTTCGTTCCTTATGCAGCACGCAGGGGATAAGCTGAAGAGGTCTCTTAACTCGCAGGAAGACCCAAGACTTTTGTTCAAGCCAGACGGATGGCAGTTTGATCTTTTGGAGATTGTTGATGCTAACCAAAGCGCAGTGATATGTGCTCCTACCTCCTCTGGAAAAACATTTATCTGCTACTATGCCATGGAGAAGGTCCTCAGAGAAAGCAATGACGGGATTGTCATTTTTGTTGCGCCCACAAAGGCCCTTGTGAACCAGGTGGCTGCAGATGTGTATGCCCGATTTGGATCAAAACCGTACATCAAGCAGAGCAACATTCTGCAGGGTATTTGCATGAGCGATTTCCAAATATCGCCATTTACCTGCCAGGTGCTCATTACCGTTCCTCCCGTGCTGGAGAAAATACTCACCATGCCTCCCGAGCCGTCTAAGAAAGGCCATCCGTATCTCGACAGAATAAGATACATCGTGATAGACGAAGTGCACAAAATAAGCGACAGTAAGATAGGGTCTAGCATGGAGAAAATCATCCACTTCAGCCCGTGCCCTCTCCTCCTCCTCAGCGCCACCATTGGGAATCTCCACGAGTTCTTCAACTGGATCAAGAAAATTGAAGAAAAGAAAAACAGAGTGTGCAATTTGGTTGTGCACAAAGAAAGATACTGCGAGATAAAAAACTACATTTTCGTGCCAAAGGAGATCAAAGCCCTCGAAAACTGCCACAAAACAACAAGAGAGGCAGGAGAGAAGGCAATTGCGCAGATACACTCTCTCTTTGCATACTCCTTCAGAGGAATCAAAGAAGAAGGATTCAGCAACGATGTAAACTTCCTCCCCGACGAGCTTCTCAATCTGTACTACGCCGTATATGCTGTGCTGAAAAATGACAGCGCCAGAAAGCACCTTGCAAAACAGTTCATGCCCAGAAAGTTCTTCAAAACAAATTGCATAACAAAGGGAGATGTAAAAAAGTACGAGAAGTACGTCATTGAAACATTCCAGAAGATGATCAAGACAAACGAGCTAGAGCCCCAGCAGGTCACGCAGATATACGAGATTCTGGTCAGAGACGCAAAGGAAGGATTCCAGAAAATAGACGACGATCTGAAGAACAGACTGGACAAACAGATGATCGAAGCAGCCCAGAAGGAAAAAAATAACGAAGAGCTGATGAAAGCAGGGGGAAAGAAAACAGTGGACTGCAAGAAAGTTTTTGCAGAAAGCGAGGAAGCAGAACTCACAAAAAGCGTTGAGAATATGGAAATTAAAAAAACAGAAATATCGCCCGACATACTCCTCTACAACACAGACTATCTCCTGGACAACGTGCTTGACCTTGTGGTGGAGCTCGAGGCTGCAGACAAGCTCCCGTGCATTGTGTTCAATCTCGAGCGAACTGTCTGCAACTCGCTTGCGATCAGACTGTCAGAAGAGCTCGAAAAGTTTGAAAAGTGCGCGCCGCCTGCCTTTTCCAAGACCGATCTCAGAGAAAACGAAAAGATTCTGAAAGAAATGAGAAGGGCAAGAGATGCAACAGTGGCAACAGGAAAGGACTCCTGGATCAGCGAGTCGATCGTTGCTGAAGAGGCATCGGGAAGGATCATAGACCCCAATGCAAAAGACCCCAGATTCTGCTTCACAGACCCTACTATATCCTCGTCTGGGGCGTATTTGCTCGATGAGTACGCAAAGTCCCTGAGAAAAACAGGAAGGCTGGACCCCAGGCTTATACAGGCGCTGTACAGAGGAATTGGCGTGCACCACAGCGGTATACCAAAGAAGTACAGAAACATGGTTGAAATCCTCTTCCGAATGAAACAGCTTCGAGTGATATTTGCAACAGAGACTCTGGCGCTGGGTATCAACATGCCGTGCCGCACTGCAGTCTTTGCAGGGGACTCTCTTCTTCTCGACTCCATGAGCTTCAAGCAGATGGCAGGAAGAGCTGGAAGAAGAGGGTACGACACACAGGGGAACGTGGTCTTCTTTGGAATTTCAAAACAGAAGGTAAGAAGTCTTATCACCTCCTATCTGCCGTACATAAAGGGCGAGTATCCGTACACAAGTCTGCTCGCCATACAGTCAGCAAGGCCCACAGTGAAAGACTCATCGATTGAAAGCATAGTAACCTGCCCCCTTACGTCAATTTCTCTGCCAAAAGAGGGAAGTGAAGAAGAAACCGCTGAAGAATCGCTGAAACTGAAAGAACAGACAGAAAGCATACTCGCTGCGCAAAAAGAGCACCTCGTGCAGAAGATGTTCCTCTCCCCCGAAGTTCTCACACTCGCTGAGAATATGGAGAGAAAACTCGCACACACATCGAGTCTCTGTGACATGGGCCTGAACAGCCTTTCGTACGGAGCTGAGTCGTTTGTGTTTATGTCGCTGGTGAATGAAGGAGTGCTAGATGCAATATGCAACCAGAAAAAAGACAAGGAAGAAATAGCAAGAGACATCATCCTTCTGGTCTCGTACATATTTGAAATCTATCCTCTTCCAAGCACGTCAGAGCTCCCTACTCTCCCAGCGATTGATCCAGCTATTTTTTCAATCCTTGACAGATACTACAAAGAGTCTATAAAGATCACAAAGAGGTTTATGAAGCCAGAAGAGCTTGAGTGGCTTGCGCTGGTGCCAGAGCGAGTGCACTACACGCCGGTATCAAAGTCCTTCTTACTTCTTCCCTATCTGTACACGAAAAAGAGCAACTACATTCTGAGGTACTTTATCGATCAGAACGTCAAACAGATACTCAGAAGCAGCGGGATGGGAGAAACAGAGCTGTGGCAGAGGCTCAAGAGCATAGAAGACATTCTAACACAGCTGCAGGCCTACTATAAAACATACAACGCCACCTCTATTTCCATGCCATTTGTAGACGTTACCTACACATACTTCCAGGAAAGGTTTGCCAAGATGCACGCATAAGAAGAAATCCTGTTGTTCTGTGCTACTCTACAGCACGCAACTACAATAAATAGCCCATATTCAAATACTTTTGCGTCTGTTTTACTCTGTTATCTATTTCTTATCTGGATTATTCTACACTGTATAGCTATTATTAGTCTCTTGTGGGTATCTATCTCGGGTATATACCAGTGGATGCAATGCTACTACAGAATAAACAGCATTCTAGCTTACAGACGTTTAGTATTCATTAGAGTAGTATATTTAGTACACACTGCAACTTCTAAAAGATGCGCTGTGTTTGTTCTCTTAAGAGATGGATATTCTTTAGTGATGCAGTGCTATTTGCAGTATCGAAGAGTTTAGAATTTAAATGTACCTCTGTTGACTCATTCATACCTATAAAAGCACAAACTTAATGCAGAGGAGGCCAGCTATACCAACGTAGAGGACAGCAGAGAGCCAGAAAATGTTAAAAAGAAAGAAATATCGCAAATTGCCCACAAAGTGCAGAAAGAAAAAGAGCACATTCTCTGCACAAATCTTTGTCCTTTTGTAGGGGAGTTTACAAATTTTTTCTTTAAATGGCTTCTCTGTCCGATATAAACTGGGGAAAAAAAGAAACAAAGCAACCCATAAACAAAACGCACCCGTACCAATACGTGTCCTTCTCCAACCCCAAAAAAAGAAAGATAGAGACTTCAGAGCACACGGGAGCTCCTCCTCCAATAATCCCAACTAAGCCGCAGATACTCCATTCTCCTCCAAGCCCTCCAGCCAGAAGCCAGCACGAGATTCTTCTCAAGGCAAATCTCGTAATGCAGGCGTATCTGAATCTAATATTCAACTCATTTGCTGTGGTGATTATGATTCTTCTTGTTATCAAAGGATTTGTGATGGTGAAAAACGACATAAGCATACGCATACACACATCCACAGAGAGCCAGAAAGCCAAGATATTAGAGTGCAGGAGACAGTACAATTTAAATCGGTGCAGCCCCGGGGAAAGGGTGCCCGCCGTGGAGAAACAGTGCCAGGCCTGGGAGGAGTGCATGAACCAGGACCCAGTGCGCCAGGAGATAGGAAAGATTGTCCTAAGGCTCTTCAGCGAAGGAGCAGAAGAGCTGATGAGTGCCCTGTCTGCAAGGAGTGTCTTCCTAGCCACATTTGTGCTTATCTGTGTTCTTAAATTCCGTAAATAGCAGGAACTGCAAAAGAATGCAAAAAAGCACAGAAAGAACATCAATCTTCCATAAGACCATAAAACAGTAGAATAAACAGTAAATAAATAAACATCACAAATAGATCTAGCTAGTACGTGTATGCACATGCATCCTTTGTTCAGTAGTCAAAGTGTAAATGAGCGTGTAAAAAGTGTAAAAAGAAAATGTGTGCATGGTGTAGGCTATGCTTTATTTTAGACTGATAAATATTAGCTATCTGTGAAGTCAGCACCACTTACATAGCATAGTGAGTGTTTGGCTTTAGCACAACTGGAGTGTTCTCCTCTAGCGAAAGAGTAAATGCCTGTCTGGGGCCTTCTGGAAGAGGCTTTGGTGGAGCTACGCCGTGCTCTTCTCTGTAGTTGTCTCTTGCGATCTTTTCTTTCTGGCAGTTGCTGGGTCTCACGTGCTCTATTCTTGTAATGACCTGCTTGACGTGCATTCTGTTTCCAATTCTCTTTGTCAGGGCAATTCCCACAGAGGTCTTGAAGACTGCGTACACTCTTCCTGTCTTTCCAATGAAAGTCTTGTGGGGCATTCCCTTGTGGATGGCAGAGTCAACGTTTATGTCAACATAGTCTCCTCTTTTGTACTGGTTAAGAATGGTGGTTGTCTGCGGTATTCTCTGCTGGTTGTACTCTTTCTTGAAAGTACTTCTGGTGTTAGATCTGTATCCTTTGCTTCTCATTGCTGGGGCAAAAATTTAAATTTTACTTTACTATTTTCTTGAATTTCCAAAGACAAATACTAGCCCATATTCACTCCACACAGATGGATAATAAACACACACTCTCTTCCATCCTTCCACAGCCTATCTTTCTCTTCCACACAGCATGGAATCTTCTGGGATCTGTCCCTATCTTTTCATCTATTCAGCCATCAATATAGCCGCAAAGATCGAATCTCTCGTATGCTCTGCACTAACTCCTTCTCATACGGGTAGATGGCCAGAGAAGTCACTTCGTTCTCAGGCATCTCCAGCCACTTGCTGTGCTTTATTTTTTTCTCGTCAAGTATGGAGGATATTCTGGCTAGCTCTTCTTTTGTGCACTGCAGAACGACAGTTGTCATCTTAGAGCCCAGGAGCACATAGAGACTAAAGTCTTCATCAAAGTGTTCGTGATAGCACAGCACCGCTGCATGAACAGCCTGCGCTGCTGTGGAGCCCTTTGAAAATCCGGTGTCATTTCTTACAATAACATACTGTATTTTCATTTTTCTTTTTTTTCCCCTGCATGACAAATCCAACATATTCGAAGAGAGCCGGATCTGTGAGAAGACCATTTGACAAGCAAAGACTCATCAACGAAATGAAGTACGTAGGAGTATACGGACTGAAGTCAAAAAGAGAGCTGAGAGTCCTTGAAAAGATATTCCACGACGTAAAGAGAAGAGCAAAGGATCTTCTTATCCACACGAACGAAGAGTACCAAATCGTGCAAGGAAGAGCGCTGCTCCACAGACTAGAGAAGCAGGGAATCATCAGCGGAATAAACTACCAGTCAAAGAAACACATCATAATGGAGCTTGAGAAAGTTCTTGACCTAGACATCACCACCCTTCTGGACAGAAGGCTACAGACCAAAGTCCTTTCCCTTGGGCTTGCAAAGAGCATCCACCATGCTCGTGTTCTTATCTACCAGAGACACATCACTGTCAACGGCGCCATTGTGGACAAGCCTGGATTCCTGGTCAACGCCGAGAGCGATGGATACATTGAAATCTCGCCAAACTCTGCACTCATGACTGGAAAGCCCGGAAGAACTGCCAAGAAAAGCGTAAAGGCATCAGCCGAATAATAAAATCTTTTATTTCTATTTCTATAGGCAGATTCTATCTTGGCATTCTTTTCAGACCTCATCAGCGCCCTGCAGGAGTGCTGCAGACACTTTTAATGGCGCACAAAAAAGAGAGCAGAGAGCTACTGTGCTGATTGTGTGTTCTGTTTGCACACGTGGACAAAAAGATTCCCTTGCGGGGAATTGAACCCCGGCCGTCGCGGTGAAAACGCGAAATCCTAGCCACTAGACCACAAGGGATCACAGTATATTAAAAAATACTCGTAGTTCCCAAATATAAGTGGCACACTGGTGCATACCAAGCAGAAAAGAGATAGCTAAAGACAATGAGTGATTGGCATAGTCAGCTCCTAACACATGGCTATTTATTTTTAAGAGGTCTTTGGTGTATATACGAATAGCCAGAAATAGCTTGAGAGCACCATTATTTAACTTAGACTTATTTGAAGACTTTCTACGAGATTGAGGCTGTCTGTGGAAAAGTACAAGAATAAGAGTAGGTATGAGCAGGCCAGAGAATGCACATCTTACTCCCACATCTACAAAAACTCTGTATATTTACTTGGCTATGGGTGTATACAGTTCTGTTTATCTACCAGCTGTTTTGTACTCTTCTGTTGTATGTACTTTTTATGCTTTCTTCTATCTCTGTTCTCTTAACGGTATGCGCTATTATTAGCTATCTTAGCTGCACGTATAGAAATTAGAACATTCATTCATATTTACATGTATCTATAGAAGAAATAGTATATTTTGCCATTCTACTACAAAAAAGAATTTACACCGAGAGTAGCAGGCCAGCCTTCTATTCTAGCGCGTTAAAAGATTTTCTTAGGCTATTTATTATTCTACACTAGATGGCTTTCCTCGTATATGCTTACTTCCTGCGTGATGAAAAGGCTTTGGAGCTGAGAAGTCTCTCTTTTCTGCGACAGATATCTCTCTATTTTCTCCGCCCAGGCCTTTGGCGCTAAAACCTGTGTAAGAAGAGTCTGCGTGGATTCAATCTTCATGCTCTGCATAATATGTGCAAAAATGCTTGCGCTATACACTGAAAAGCTTTTCTCTGTTTCGGTGTGCTTGTAGTCCGCTAGTTTTAAAGAAATTCTGCCATTTTCTACTACCAGCACAAAGTCTCGCACTAGACACTTTGTTATGCTATGCCCGTAGCTCTCTAGACGCATTCCTATCTGAAGAATCTCTTTGATGTAGTGAGCAGCTAATATCTCAGATAGGTGCCCTGCTTTCTCCACCATAAGACTAATGGCTCTATCCAATGACCCCATTTCCTTATATGGAGAAAGGACTATGATTTTATCAGAATATTTTATTGCTGTTTCTATGGGAACAGTGCACCCAGAGAGCTCCAGTGCTCTTGACACTGCATACTCTGAAGCATTTTGCACAGTGCGCAGCGCATAGTCTTTGGCATTAAGAGTAACATTGCCATCGCCAAGACTTGCTATTCTTGTCGCCAAAAAAGATCTGCTGCCCAACTGTTTTTTAACGATGTACAGCATCTCTTTGATCACTAGCTTACTTCCTACCACCGGGCTGCCAAATAGAGAGCTCTCTACAGTAATTCCCTGTTTCTCGTATACTTCATTCCTTCCTTCTGCCATATCTTCATCTATTGCCTTGGAGAGCCTGGAGCCATCATGCCCCTGTATCTCCTCTACCTCTGTTTTGTCCATGAAAAAGTCTTCCTGTTCCTGCGCACTTGTCTCTGCTAGTATTTCTGATAGCTTTTCCTTGTGCATCTCCTGTGCATTCTCTGCAGCAAGATTTAATTGGCTCTTGTGGATAGATTCTATCTCTCCTGGGATATACACACTATTCGCACCTGTTATTTCGCTGGCGATTAAAGACTCCTCTGTAGTCTCTGCTATTATGTTCTGGGATGCATTGGCAGTGTTCTCCACCGCACCATCTGCACTTTCTGCTCCAAAGGACTTCTTTTCTTTTTTTGGGGGGCACTCTTCTAATTCTGCCTCTGTGTTCTTCCTGGCAGACCGTACATCTCCAAAGAGAAGAGATACCTCATTCAGCCCCTTCTCTGTTTCTTCGTCTTCTTTCTTTTTTGCTCTCCGTATGTACTGTATGATCTTATACTCCATGTACGCAATGTTTGCTCCTTCTTTTCTAAGCAAATCCTCTGGGTGTGCATACGAGGTTGTGTGTATCCACTCTCTCCCAAATATTTTTATTCTCGTGGGCTTCTCCAAAGGATGCGCTTTCACCACTGAGTAATCCACCTTCTCCTCCAGCTCCTCAATTGGATGCGCCTGTGCCTTGATCCCTTCGACCAAAATAGCATGTGCACAAGAGTCACACCCAGCACGTAAAAAGTGCTCGTGCATTCGCAAATAGAGCCAAGCACTCAAAAGGCCCACGCCCTTCATGTGCATAAGAAAAAGAACCTCTGCCTGCGGCCTTATACTATACACTCTCTTCCACAGCGAGAGATACCACGTGTTGTTGCTGAAGTAAGGGATAGGCATGTAGTGCAAAATCGCACTGCACAGCTGTTTGTCCTGGACTGAGTCATTCTCCAACACAAAAGACATTAAAATTTTTTGGATGTTTATTGTTTAACTGCCTTTGGACTCCTCTAGGAATGCTTCTTCTTTTGTGAGGAAGCGGCCTGATGGAGCTCGTGGGCGCTTCATGGCGTGTTTGTGTCTGCTCTCGTGCTGGTATGCCGCATTAGTCTTTTTCTCAAGGGAGTCTAGGTAGTCTCTTCTCTCTTTTCTTCTTTTGATGTACTGGTACTGATTCGCATTCACAAAAACTGCGTGCTCATTTCCCTGCGAGTACGAGGGGTAGCTGTACGTCTCCCTCTGCTCGGGAATGGGCTGCTCTCTCTCCTTCTTAAACGGCATGAAAGAAGAGGGCTCGGCTGTGTGGTGTGTGACATTTGCGCTGAAGTAGTCTATGTTTTTTTCTTTGACCTTGAGAGCCTCTTCCTGCTGGCTCGCGAACTCTTCCGTGTGGAAGAACAAATTATTCCCGGAAGGAGCAGCGGAGGAGGAAAGAGAAACAGCAGGAAACTTAGACTCGTTTGTTATAGAGAAGTTGAAGTTGCAGTCAAAGGGAACGTTGTCTTGCTTGTACAGATAGTCGTACTCGGGGAGATCTAAAATATCAAACTTTTTTGTGTTTCGATCTTCAAAGGTGTTGTTCTTATCCATGAGTTTACCTCCAGGAAGATATTTATTCTCTAATTGGTGAAACAACAAACAAATACCTGAATGGTGCGCTACCTAACCAGAAAGTTTGCCAAATCATTTTCCTGTGCTCTCCAGACACATATTGTTTCATCGCCCGAGCCTGTTGCAAAGTACTCTTCGTCTGTGCTCATTCCAAAGTGGATCACTCTGTTCTTGTGCCCTTCGAAGACGTGCTTCTGTTTGTTCTTTGCTATGTCCAGCATGCGCACATCATTTTGCGTGTATCCGTGTGTTGTTATGAGCTCGTTTCTCTTTGTCCACCGGAGATTGCAGACCTGCGAGCCGTAGTCTATGGAGTCTACCATCTGCTCTTTAGACCCAGAGGTTTTCCATATCTTTACTGTTCTATCTGCAGTGCCTCCGCCTGTTGCGAGACTGTCTAGCTTCTCCGGACACCAACTCATTGCCTTCACAGCAGCCTTGTGCGCTGAAAGAGTGTGCAGTGGGTTTCCTGATCGGTTGTCAACTATAAAAACTTTGTTATCATTTCCTCCCGTGGCTAAATACTCTTTTGAGGGAGAAAGAGCCAGGCCGCAGACCTCCTGTGTGTGCACGGATATGCTCCTTGTTTCCTCCAGGATTCTTATGTCTATTGTCTTAACTGTTCTGTCTCTGCTCCCCGTGAGTGCCTGTTTGCCGTTCCACTCCATCGCGCCTATTCGGGACTTGTGCAAGTGTCTTTTGGCCACTATCTTTCCCTCCATGTCTATAATAGCTATGTCTCCTGTGCATGTTCCCACGCACACCGTGTTGTCTGTTGGAGATATTTTGACAGATGTTATGTACGCACTGCTTAGTCTGGCAAGCAAACACGTTTTTCCAGTTAAAAAGTTCTGCACAAAAATTCTCTCATCGAGGGCAAACACGATGCTGCTTCCCTGCCAGTCGAGCAAGCTGCTGTAGAAGTCATCTGCCAGGCCATTTACACGGGTGGTTCGGATGGGAACGGCTTTTTTTTCAGCTGAGATCTCAACAGGATTTTCTATTTGCGAGCTTATTGGGTCATCTTTCAGTATTTTTTCGTATTCCTCAGAAAACAAGGGAGACTGCTGGGATGCGCTATATTTACTTAAAAGATCCTTGCTCGAAATAGGAGGCTGTTCGGAAAAGAACATAAATCTCCGCATTGTTTGTAAATAAACAATAGTATTATTAGGGCCTGAATTAAATCCATAAGTCCAAACAAAAGACTTTATACGTCGTCACAACAAACAAACATTTAATATCTTCACAATTTTTATCAATCTTCTCTTTATCTTTCAACTTCTCTCTGTGCCAGAATTAGCGCTGTTCTTTCTCTTCTTTTGCTCTCCTTGTTTTGTCTCTGGTTCAGTTTGTTCTTATTTTCTGTTCTTTTTCGTAAGAGATAAGAGCAGAAACTTTATATTGGAACTGTACATTTTTCTTTTTCTTTTATAAAAGTAGAGTTTACGTTCTGCACTTTCACTTGCACAATTGCTTCAGAAAATTAAAAATAAATTTGTTGCAACCAGACACATCATTATCTTCACAGTTTAAATCCATGAAATGCAAATAAGATAGAGAACAGTAAGAGCTAATTAGCAAAAGACAAACATGTGCTCTATAGCACATACATACTCACAAACAGAAACAGAGATACGAAAGACAGCACCTAAACTTAGCTTTAATTTTAATAATAGTTTATTCAAACACAAGTCTACACTTAAATTATTCTGCAATTTCTTAAATAAAGTCGTGGTACTCTTCCTCGCGGGCCACTTTTTCTTGCGGCAGTTTTTCCTTGGAAAGTCTCTCAAGCGCATTGGACGTGTCCATGCTCTCAATCTCAACGTTCTGCTGATTTACCACTGTTCCTGCAATGTAGTTCTTGAACCGCTGCAGTGACATAATGCTTTCTTCTATCGTGTTCTTGGAAATAAGCCGGAAAACATTCACAGACTTTTTCTGTCCTATCCTGTGCGCTCTGTCCATGGCCTGCAGATCCATCATCGGGTTCCAGTCGTGCTCAAAGAATATCACAACGTCTGCGCCCGTGAGATTTAGCCCCAGCCCTCCTGCGTGCGTGGTAAGGTACATGATGCTCAGCTCTGCGTCTGTGTTGAACCGCTTGGCGAGTGCAGACCGCTCATCTCCCTTTACCCCGCCATCAAGACGCACCCATTTTGTTTCTGGAAGAACGCTCTCTACTTCCTTCACAAGCTTGTCTATTGTTGCTTTGTACTGGCAGAAAATGAGAATCTTGCTATTCTGCACCATCACCTTAAGAAGGTCTAAAAGAGCCAAAACTTTTCCAGATGGCGCAGATGCTTTCTCTTTCAGAGTGAGGGACAGAGGAACTTCGTTCCCAGAGAGAAGAGATATGTGCGAGCACGCTTTGATCAGGCGTGTAAGAAGAGCAAAGTTTCCTGATGATGCAGAAATCTTTCCGTACTCTCCGCTTGCTTCGCCTTCTGATGTAAGCCCTTCGTACACCTTCTGCTGCACCTCTTCCAAGTCAACGTACACGTCTGATATAACCTTCGGAGGAAGATCAGAGAGGACTGTTTCCTTCATTCGCCTTAGAATAAAGGGAAGGACAGCTTTGTGCAGCTCTTCTAGCTTTATCTTGGCTATTTCTGTTTCCCGCAGGGTTCCTTTCCCCTCCCGTGCTTTCTCAATTGGGCGAATGTAGTCCCGAGAAAAATCTTTTTCGCTTCCCAGGAATCCTGGCATTAAAATGTCAAATAGTGCCCACAGCTCGCCCACTGAATTCTGCACAGGCGTTCCGCTGAGGAGCAGCTTGTTCTCGGCTCTGAGCATTTTCACTCTCTGGTGCAAAAGAGTGTTTGCGTTTCTGATGACATGGCCCTCGTCTAGCACCAGGTAGAACCAGCTGTACTTTGTAAACTTCTCGTAGTTAAGCCGAAACTTGTCAAAAGAAGCAACACACACGCCGACACCTTTGAACTCGTTTATTGTCGTGCTGAACAGCGTGGGAAAGTGTGAAGATATTTCCATGTGCCAATGGCCGGTCAGAGCGGATGGACACAGAACGAGAACACAGGAGCTTTTCGAAATGCTTTCCTGGGAAGATAAGAACGCAAGAACCTGAATTGTTTTTCCAAGACCCATATCATCGCACAGCATCCCAGAAAGCCCGCTTTTTTTCAAGAATCCTATCCACTCAACTCCTTTCTTCTGGTACTCTCTCAGAGACACTTTCATGTTTATCGCTGAAAGATCGTCTGGCTGCATTAGGGAGTCAACTCTAGCGCGCGCACTTTCTATCTCTTTCTGCAGCCCAGGAGACTTGGCGTGTCCCTCGAGGCGTATCCACATAGACGGTGATGCGATGGAAAAGGCTCTGGATGCCATTTCGCGCAGTCCTGGCACTTTATACGGCGTGTTCATAGCTTTCACAAGGGGAAACACAAGAACAATCAGAAGGAAGAGCTCAGAGCTTTCAACTGTGCTGGATATAAAAGAGAGAAACTCTGTGTGGTCTATGCTTTCATCCTCTACAATCATCTCCAGCTTTTTCTTTGCGATCATTACAAACTCTTCATTGTTCTGCATGCTTTCTTTGATCATGTACGAAATAATTTTGCTCATATTGTGTTCGATTGCGTACTTAAAAATAAACTGTAGCTTTTCTGTGTACTTGAAACATTCTATCGTGTTCTGGAGGAAGATAGCACACTTGTTCATATCCTGTTTTAGATCGTCAAATACTTTCGTTTCGAGAAAGCTGTTGCTGAGCACCTTGAACAGCGTAAGCATCCCCCACTCTTCTTCCTCGTTTTCGATCTCTTCGGTCATTTTTATTTTTTTTGTGTTTATAGGCTCCTTCTCTTTCTCTTCAGTGCTTTCTTTCACACAGACGCACTCAACTGCCAGATTAAAAAACTCTGTAAACTTCTCGGGAGCTGCTCCTATGGCCTCGGACAGAATCTTTAGAAGCGCAGCCGGTGTTGGAATATTGTACAGATAGACAAGTATTTCTGCGTCTTCTTTGCTGGCGCTGTCTCTTACATGCTCTACTAGGCTATATGCAGAACGAGATAGATCGTTCTTATTCCTTTCCGTAGTATCCTCCTGCAAGCTATCCACGAGAGACATTGCGCCTTCTATTCCTGCATTCTCTTTCATGAGGAGCATGGACACTATCGTCTTAAAAAAGACAAAATAGTACAGATTCTTTTTCTTATCTAGGAAAAAAGAAGCTACGTTGTTTCTGATCACACTATCGCTGGATATCAGTATCTTTAAAAGCTCAGTGCGCCCTGATAGAACCGCCTCTTCACCAAGGGATTTGCATCCGTCATCAGTAGCACATATGTCGCCTTCGCCCATTACAATGTGCATTTTCAGGGAGGGGAATGAAGCACCCACCGTATACGGACTGCACACTACGTTCAAAAATGAATGGACAATACTCTGCAGCCGCGCAGAATCTACACTGTGTGATTTCTCTTTTAGAAGATTTGCAGTGGACTCTCTTATTTTTGCATCTTGTTCTGCCAGTATGCTGAAGAGAAGAGAAGCCACTAGACTTTCAGGATTCTGCACATCGATTATATTCAGAAGAGAAAGAACGGCCAGGCGCACTGTGTCTATCGGGTTTCGGACAAGACACAAAACAGAATTCCATCTTTCTTTGGTAACCTCGCCTGGCCCATAGCCCAGCTGGTATGCTATCTTTTCCAACAGTCCCATGATTTTTGCTTTTGACAGGGCAAGATCCTCTTCTTCTTCCAGGGCTTCCCAGCACTTTTCTACCACATCTTCCACATCTAGCACTTCGTTTATTTTTTCCTGAACAGTTTGTTTCGATACTATTGCACCATCTTCTTCAGACTCAGCACCAGAAGAGCCATAGTGCAGACCGTATTGGTCTAGAATGCCCGTGAGAATGCTTGCAGATATCCTCTTTACATCTTCATCCAGGTCATTCAGGAGATTCAAACAGGTTGAGCCTATCTCTAAGACTATTTCTTTGTGGTCATCAGGGGATATTACATCCTGCATGTACTGGAGGCCCAGCAGCCCGCTGTACTTTATCTGCCAATCTTCGTACTTTCCCAGCTGGGTAAGCAGAACAAGGATGTCTTTTATTGTTCCGGGCGTGAGAAAATGGACAAGCTCTCTAAGCGCCTTTGCCACTGTTTCTCTAACGGGCGATACAGCAGTGTCCATCTCGTAGTCATTGAACCGGTCTAGAATAAGCACTTTGAGCATTGGCTGGAGATACTCCTTTGAGTCAAGCACTTTCAGAGACAATACGCCCTCTTCTCTTAGATGGATTCCTCGGAAGAGCCCTAGAAGCAGCTGCGATGCGCCGTGTCTTCTCTCCCACACAAAAGATTCCAGATTTTTGAGAACGTTCTGGTAGAAATCTTCCTTTCCCTCTAATTCTTTTTTTTCTTCTATCTTCTGCGCTTTCTGCAGCTGTTTTTTTCGGCGAAGAAGACTGTCCTCCTTTGCCTTTGTCCCAGGGATGTTTATATTGCTCAGACTAAGCACCACGTTGTGATCTTCCAGATCAATAAACTCTTTTCCGCCTTTAACGGCCTCATTTGCGGTGTAGTGGGTGGCAAGAAACTTTGGCATTTTGAGAAGAGCGTCTATCTCCACTGCCAGCTCATATCCGCTGCTCGCGAAGGCATCTGAGATGGTGCCTAGCCGAGCCATCTCTTCCAGAATGCGCGAGCCAGCAAGCCTATCCTCCCAGGCACTGCTCTCTGAAAGAAACAGAATCTCCTCCAGAAGAGAGTCTACTAGCGCAGGGGTTGTGCAGTACATCGCTGTGATCTCATTTGTTATGTGCCTCTTTACTCCTTTGCTGGGCGCACTTCTAAGTGTTTTAAATAGTTTGGTTATGCTCGTCATGCAAATTAATAAATTCTTGCTTTTATTGAAAAGAAATGCTATTTATACCAGCTCCAATTTTATTTTATTTTCATCTGCGGTTTGAGATAGAAAGAGCGGTTATTTAGCCATTAGAAGATAGCATCGGTGGCTTATCGGGTCTATGTAGATCGAGCAATGTTCTGCTGGCACCCAGAAGAAAATTATGTGGTCAAAAATCATTAAAAATTTTGTAACATTCAGATACACACAGTATAGATGTGGTGTATAAACTACTTTTGCAGCTATGGATATACTCTACACTAATCATGATTTCCAACTTTCTAGGTTAAACATTTGTATAGTGAAGAGTATATTGCATAAAAATTAGCTGATATGGATGAATGCCTAAGGATGATAGAGATGGAAATAGTTAGAGTCTATTATGATCTAAGTAAGAGCTGTGCAATTGTACATTTCTGCCATGATAATCTGCATAATTTATGCAGTGAATATTCACATATGCACACAATGCAAGGATCTCAAGCACATTAAAACTAGCTCAAAGGGAGTGCAGAACAGCTTTTTGCTGTTACAATTAAGTGCATACTACCGTATAGGATAAAAAATAGCAGAAAGAAAATAAAACTGTGGGCACTCTTTGGTTAGAAAGGCCATCTCTCGTAGCTAGGTAAAACAGTGCGTTCATTTATTTTAGATTTATCTCTCTGCATTTCCATTGTTTGCTGCCATTGCACCTACACAATTGCTATCAATAGGTATTTGTGCCAGCCAAAACAGCCATACTTGGATCCTGACTGCACATTCTAGAGCCTTTCTTCACTTTCTCTATAGAAACAAAATAATTCCCTGTATAACTGCATACGCAAGGATAAGGTTTCCAGTGAAGTCAAGGAACTTCGTGAAAAGATACTCGTTTTTCTGCCAGGGGTTCATTTCTATCTCAGACAGATTGACCTTTTCCTTGCACGAGGGGCATGTATCCTTCTTTCCCAGGATTTTCCAGTTCTTAAGGCAGTTTTTGTGGAAGGTCTCTTTGCACCCCAGCGTAATTGTATCCCCGTTCATTTCACTCTGGCACATTGGACAGATATTCCCCTTTATCTTTGCTGCTTTTGACGGAAGTATTGTGCCAGACGCGCGCTCGCTTATAATGTCCAGACATGTTCGAATAATAAGCGTAAAGTACAGGATGTAGAGAAGAGACACCACTCCTCCCTTGTACATATTCTTTTTCTCTTTGAAGAACCCATACGCCACAAGAATGTAGCTTATCGTAGAGAATATGAGGCTGGCTTGGAACACAACTCTGTACACATTGTACACATTTGTTGTAAGCACCTTGGGCCGCCGGCCCACAAGCACATCGCGAAAAACAACCAAGTGCACAAACGCAATGGCGAGCCAGATTGCAATAAACACGTACGATCTGGCAAGAATTCCTGTGACAAAAGGAAAAAACAGCAGCGTTGACACACTCACCGCAGCAAAGGATTTTTTGTGGTATCTCTTCCACAGCGCAGATGCTATCTGTGTTCCCACAAAGACAATTGCCAGGGCTATGATGCTGTTTATTACATTCGCACCATCATCTCCCACACTCACCACCACAACTTCGCGGATAACAATGACTTCTTTATTCGCATCAGGAGAGCCGTAGCTGTTTAGGCGCATGTTCATCTGGTCAAATTCTGGCATGTCGTCGTTCAGTAGAAAAGAAGAGTCCTCTTGCTCTTTGTTTTTGCTATTGTTCATCTTATTTTTATTATTAAATATTTGTTCTCTATATGTCAGAGCTTTTGTTTGAAGAAAACAGCAAATATCTTAGACTGTCGATGATGCTTTTGTGCTGGAAGGGAAAGTTGAAGTACTCATCGTACCTGACGAATATGTACGCCATCTCTGACACTTCTGTCTTTTTATCTGCAAGCAGAGACTCAGTTTCTAGTAAAATCTTTTCCAAAAGGGCGTAAAGAGTGTCAATGTGCTGCAGCAGCTTCTGGTTTTTGCTGTTTTCAAAGTACAGCCTGTGCTCTATGTCCTGCATGTAGTGCATCTTCTTTTCCCGGCTTCTCTTTGCTGCTATTCGGTTCTTCTCTTTTCTTTCTTTCTCAACCTCTGTTCTTCTGATGGATACTATGGCCTGCGCAGCCATCTGTGTTTCTGCAGAGTCTTCGTTAGCTAGAAAATATACATCTTTGGGCGAGTGTTTTTCAGGGTACTCCTCCACAGGGCTTTCTTTCTTTATTTTCAGATAGCTCTTCTTCTCGTGCCCTTGTTTCATTGCTTGCCAGGAAACTGTCTCCTATATCTTTTAAAATATTTTCGCATCGAAGCATCTATTTATTTATTTACAGCTCTTTTACACTTCTTCCAAACAATTGAAACAAAAAAGCATTATATGTCATAGTTGCGTGTTATTATCTTTTCTAAGATATGTGCTATTAATGTCCTAATGTTTGACACATCCTGTCTCTGCCATACAGACAATCTACTTCACTCATGATCTGTTTATTCTCTTATCTTGTCTAGAGATAAGTACATGTTTATTCTACCACTTCTATGTACATTCTTATACTGCACCACGAGGGTTGATCAGCTCCCTATCTATCTTTCAGAGTAAAATAGAGTGTCTACTTCCAGAGAGTGCGAGTCTTTTCCCAGCGATCCTCCATGCAGTGGCAGCTGCTCTTTCAGCTTAGAAGCTTCTCTGTGCAAATAATCTTCTTCGTTTGAAATTTTGTTTAGAACATCCATGGCAGAGACAAACGGAAACATCGGCTTGTTTGCATTGGGTATGTATCTTCTCTGCGCCTGCAGGTTTTCTAGACGATCTTTGATGGCCTTGAGCGTGCTCAATATGTAATCTTCCATGAAAAAAGAAGAGATAAATTTTTCTTTATACATACATGTACATATGCGATGCATAGAATAAACAGAAGGCTGTAAAGTGTAGAGAATTATTTAAAAAACACAAACTACTCAATTGCATAAAAATATTCTCTGCTTTGTCTGCTATTATTTTTACACCCCAGGTATATACTAAGTCAGATGCAGAACAATATACACATGGAAAAAGCAGAGCAAGTGATCGACATCAACAACTACAGAGTGGGCGCTGAGTTTATCTACCATAATAAAGACGTATTTTTAAAGAAAGCAGGCCTTGATGACGAGTGCATGGGAGATGGAAGGATTTTTGACGAAATGAAAAGCTACTTTATACTTCCGCTCATAAGAGACTGCATCTACTGGCCCATTGAGTTCATAAGGAATCTTCTCCATTTTGGATTCAAAGAGTTTCTCTATGTCGCATGTTTCTACCTGTACATGTGCATATACGACCTATATTCAATATACTTCCACTCCATGCACCTTATGCTGACGCCTTTGTGTGATTTTTTCATTTTTCTTCCCGCTATTCTCGCACAGACCATCGACTCTTATGATAGCGCAGGGTGGTGGGGATATTCCCTTGTGTACATTCTCCTGTGCTACCTTGTGGTCTACATTCCCCGGGTGTTTTTGATCACAATAGAGAGCACAAAAAGAACGCTGTGGATCTTTGGATTTAAGGCGTATGGATTTGAAAACTACTCCTATGCAATTGCCTGCGCGCTGTCTCTGCTGTATGGTGCCAGCACTGCAATGTTCTTCTACAGCCTTAAGTTCCACCTCATCACGTCGATCTCAGGGCGCAGAAGCATCCCAGATCTGTACATGCGAGACTGCGCAGCTTCTCTCGTTATATTTTCGATAGTGCGGATGATATTCCTGCACACCGAGTACTTGCTTACAAAGACGCCCTTTAAAAAGAAGAATCTTCTCGTTTCCAGAAGAGACGTGTTTGAGCTGAAAAAACCGCTCATAGTGTTCATGGTGTACACAATGGCCATCTTGGGGTCTTTGAGCTTTCTGTACACATACTACTCGATTGCACGAGCAGTGCAGGACACAAGCATAGTGGAAGACGTAAAGTGCATAAACTATGTAGCATCCAAGGTCTGTGCAGATCCTTTGGAGCTGGTGCTGGACATAAGCAAAAAAAGCCTGAAAAATCTGTTTAAGGCATGCATGGACACAATCAGCAAGTACCTTGGCAAAGCTAAAGAAGTCACAGAAAAACTCGCGGATGAAACAGACAAGCTGGCTCAGAAAGCTGGGCTGTTCAAGGACGATCCCCCAACCGTAGGATTCTGGAACAACTTTGTAGCAGACATTTCAGCACTTTCGTACAGCTTTTGATCCAGAGAGCGTGCTAGTGCTCCTTATCTATTTCTCTGTGAATGAAAAGATTATTTAAGACATAGAAAATAGCCATAGCCAATCACTACTTTACGGCTATAAACCGTTAGACCTATTATTAAAAAAGATTAGAATGATTGTAAAAATATGCATTGATAGAGACTGCTCTATCACTGCCATCCACTTATATTGCACAAGATATCTAAGAGCAGAATTTTTACACATGTCTTTACATGCTTCCCTACAGCTTAAATAAAGACACATGCATAGATGTTTTATCCGTGATTTTAATTTTGTGTTTTAGCATGTCAGACTCAGACTGGGAGTTCTTGAGAAGACCGAGTAAGATAGAAGAACCGCCAAAAAAGGAAACTGTTCCTGTTAAGGTGGTCTTTGGAGGGACAGAAAAGGACTATGATCTTCTGGCAAACGAAACCTTTGAAGAGATATACAAAGAGTATGAAAGCCGGTTTAAAATGGCGCTTGTTCTGGAGCACAATGCAGCTCCACTGTCGAGATACGCAAAAGCCAAGATCTTGCAGGGAAAAGACAAGAGACACATACTGAAGATAGCACTGCCAAAAGAGCCCCCAAAGAAGAAGGAGAAAGTTGTCTACAAAATACGCTATGAAAAATATGAGAGCATTGAAATAGAAAGAAGCACAGAAAAAACAGTGGGCGATCTTCTGAAAACAGTCATTGCGAAACTTCCAGCACTTCCCAACATAAAAAAAGCCTTTTTTGAGTTTGATGGTGATGTTTTAGAGAACAGCCAAATCCTAGATGAGATATTGCTGAGTGGAGACCTGATAGATCTCCTTAGAAACTAGCCCGCATTAGACTATAAACATGCCAGCATTTAGACAAATCTATTAAAATTTTACACAGACCACCAGATTGCAGCAAAAAGAATTGTAGCCAGTATGAAAATATCCTCTGGTAGAAGTACGTATAACCCAGTGCTTTTATTGAAACATTAATATAAGAGCATACATTCCCCTGGAAAGACAGTATAAACCGCTAACTTTATAGAATGCCAAATCTATCCAAATAAATAGGTAAGAATCCTCCCCAAAACTCCCTCTTCTTTGTGTATCAGAAGATTGCTTTTTTCGATCTTTCCAACATTTATGTTTTTTCTTGCCTTCTGCACAACTCCTATCATCTCGCCATTGATAATGGCTCCGCTTTCCTGAAGAGCCAGAAACATGCACTTTTCCCTCTCGTATTTCACATCCATCCAGTTTTTCCCGTAGCTGATCTCTTTTATTTCTCCAATGTCTCTGAACTTTCTCAGTATGTGCTCCAAGTTTGAGGGCGAGTATCCAAACACAGTCACGGTCTTCTGCGAAATAGTAAACTCTCTAGGCGCCGCAAACGCAGGCTGCTCGTCGTACACGGAGGCTTCTGGTATGTACACTCCCTTGTAGCTCTCACCCTTCCCGTTTTTAAACGTGTTTCTGTCTCTTCCAAGACTTCTTTCATTTTCACTCAACATTTATTTTTTTCATACAGTTAGCATAGATATACCCGAGTAGAGCCTAGATGAGACTGGTCTCTATTGTGCACACTAAGACATGCCCGTAGGCGGTGCCAGCAGAGAAACACCTATCTTCAATATCACCTCTTCATTAACACGAACCGCATCAAACACAAAATAGTACTTCTCTCCTACTCTTTTAGACAGTTCGTTGTAGATGGAATGACTCATTATTCTCCCCATCTTAAGAAAGTCCTGCACACTCTCTTCAAAAGTGCTGTGCACCAGGTGATTTTGGAATATTTGCAGATCTATATTCGAACTCTCATCTCCAACTCGAATCACAATGTTCTCCTCTATCTTATCATTAAATGCCATTCCTGCCATTCCGTCCCATTTCTCTGTTTTTTCTTCTTTTATTTCGCTCATTGTAGCCTCTGTGGCTACATACGACACATCAAAGCTGTTCTCTCCTATCGTAGTATCTCCAAGAGAGTTGTATTTAACAGCCAGTATTTTTCCATAAATAACTATTCGTATTGTCTCGTCCATGTAAAGAGCATCAATCTTTTGCTCTGCACTGGCTAGGTTAAGCAGCTCTCCAAAGTAGACTAGATCTCTGGCTATGTATCCTGCATTCGAAGATCCTTTCTCTATGGGAACACCGTTGAGTGATAAAGCACCCACGCCTTCTTTAGAGGCGTGCATGTGCTCTGAAAAAGTGGAAAAACACACAGGAATGTATCCCATGGCATTCTCCTCTGCGATTGCTGTGCAGTTCTTTGCAATAACTGTTTTATCAAAGAGCGGGGCATCAGTGCCATCTATGTAAAACTGAGTATACACTGACGAGATGTAGAACACAAAAGATCCAATAGTGGCCTTTCGAAGGTGTCTAATTTCTAGCTTAAGCCCTGCCTTTATATCCAATATCATCCCTGCGCACCCATTGGACACAAGCTTCACAACTACTCCTGACACTTTTAAAAGCACGTACTCTCTAAGCTTCACAGCATTCCATGCTTCTTTTTCTCGCATCAACGGGCTTATATATTCCACCGTGCCTACCACCGTTGTAAACTCGCTATCTTTTTCTGGACAAAAAAGATCTGATATCGGATCAATTCTCATGATCTGGCCGACAGGACTTGTTATGTTAACATTTATTTCCGGGATATTTGCATACTTTGTGTCCGTATCTGTCTTCATTCTGTCTCCTATTGCGAAAAAGCTTCCTGTTCTTCTTTTGATTTTAAACCCGCGGATTGCAATGTAGTTTCCCTCGTCTACACAGAAGAATTTTCTTACTGCGCTTTCCCACACATACGCCTTTACAAGCCCAGACTTAGTAAGCAGAACAAAAGAAAACATTAGCGGACAGGGGCTGTGCCCCTGGTACTTGAAAAGCTTGCTTTTAAGAATAACCTGCCCTGTGATAAAGTTGTTGGATGTATTCGAGTATCCCAGCCGATTCGCTGGCATTTTTCTTTTGAAAGGCCGCTCTTCCTCCTCTGACTCTTCACTGCATACAACCACTGGTATGTTTTTTAAATCTTTTTTACTTTTTGCCTTTTTCTTGTGGCCGTCTTTTAAAGACTTATTGTCCTTCTCAAGGAGTATTTCTTTGTCGTCTATGGAATTTGAGTACTCCTCTAGGTACCTTTTCCACCGTCTATCCCATCTCATGTATCCTTCGTCAGAGAGCAATGGCATGTAATAGGCTTTGGGGTTGTATATAGGGCTCGGCAGGGTTATGTATGCTTCTTTTTTGATTTTTGTCAGGTCGCTTTTTGAGATTTCGCCTGTGGGCTCCAGCTGCACAATCATGTCCTTTTCCAGCTCCAGAATTTTGACAACGCTTCCAACTCTGAGCCATCCCTTCAGAACGCGGAGATACATGGAAGGGTGCAGAAGAGCCCGAATAGGAACCCCGTTGGCCAGCAGATATATGTCAAAGAGGTATTCAGAAGAATGCTCGCAAATTGTATCCAGCACTTTTTGAGGGGTTCCCTCAGGAGGATCAATAGGCGCCGCATATCTCATTATGTCCATAAGCTTAAATGTCTCCTCTTGCTCTTCATTCATCAAAAAAAAATAACCAATAGACTTCGGGTATACTTTGATTTTTGTGCTCAAAAGATTTGCTGCAAAGCATAAATAGAAATAAACACAACACAGTATGGTGTTAGGTAAAAGTGCTAAGATAGTATTGTCTATTTTGGCAATAGTTGTGATACTAATCATTGTGGGTGTTTTAATAGCAGTGTGTGCCAATGACAGTAGAAACGCTAATGTCTCTACAAGCTTGTTCGGGAACAAAAGATGCATCTTTTCAGAGGGCACTGTCCTCCACAATGGAGAAGAGCATTTGGGGGTTAACTGCCGCCTAAGAAAATCTGAGGGCATACACAGACCTCACATCCATTGTATGTAAAATTAAGAACTGTGCCATATTCTCACTGGATTCTTACTGGAAAAATATACAGACACCTGCTATAGAAGAGAATATCTTACGTTTGTGTACGCATGCAGATGCACAGAAGCTGTAAAAGAATTCTTTTTATTTGTACGCAATAGGACAATGAGCTGCATTGAAATATAAATTTTACTGTATGTGTGAAGTTAAGCTAAACACTCTAAAAATGCAGAGAATAGCCCGAGAATGTCTTGTGTGCATGAGCTGCCTGGTTGAAAATAAAAGATCTTGGATTTAGACTCAAAATAAACAATAAAATGTCTTATTAGGGAATTAAGCTCGGTATTGTATCCCCTGGATTCTATACAGCATATACACTACACACATATGCGGTGCTATAGATGCCTGATAGTTGTTGTCTCATGGTTTTTCATTTATTGGTATGTACATGTGTTTCTTATATGCTATATACTTCTGTAGATGAATGTAGTACAGTGATATGTCTCAGTATAGAAATATTCATGTATAAAACAGTTTTATTCCCATAGTGCATCTAAGATGGCAAAGAAAGAAGAGAACAAGAGAGATTTACTTTATTTAGCAGAACTTCTTTGGCTGATTGAATGCGAAGACTTACACGCCAAAACAAACAGATACTCTGCAGAGATTATTTACTGTTAGTGTTTCATTTGCCATACAAATAAAAACAAACAGACTAATGTATAAAAGCGCAAAAACACAGCTGAAGATACATGTACACAGAAGACACCAGAATATTTTCTACAAAGAGAACTTTAGTATTAATTATCCTATCAAGCGCCTTTGCAGGCCTTATCGGGTATGCATTTTATAAATTTGCAATCAAACCTCCCAATGAAAAAAGCAGAAATCAAGCACAGCCCTCCAAACTTCAGCCTGTTCTAGAAAAGCACCCTGAAAAACCTTCTCAAAGGATTCTCGCTTCTAAAAAAAAAGAGGGAGAAGAACTAACACGCAGCACAAACGAAGAACAAAATAAAAAGGAAAAGGAAATAGAACTACAGAAACTTTTTGGCATAAATGAACAGAATGGCTATTTGAAGAATGAGAATGGTACAGGTGAAAAAGAGTCTTTCGCTGAGCTCAATGGGGATACAAAAGATGATTTGAACTTTGCAATAACAATTGAAATTCCTTTAGAGTACTACACTCATCTAATAAATGCCTAAACTCTTGACAGATGAAAGAATACCACTCTGCATGGGCATTCTACCTGCCTCCAAGCACTTTTCCTGTATGTAATGTAATACTCTGTGGCTTCTCTATCTCTTAAAATGATGGATAGCTCATTAGCTCAAATTCTAGATGAAAGTATCCAGCTGCGTATTGTCTTTTTTAGAGAACAGCCCAAAAATAGAAGTCTTCTGCCAGATCTTTTATAGCTCAATCACAATGCAAGAGCTAACTGCTGTACAATGCGCAGCGTGTGATATAAATAAACAATTTGAAGTAATTCTAATCTGTATCTATTTTGTTCTGTCCAAAGTGAATATTTAATATACACATTAATTAAAAGAAAACCGCAAAATCAAAAGCTGTAAATATAACGTAAAAACCCATCTAGAGGAGAAAATGGAAAGTGCGCTAATAGCAGGAAAAGGAGAAACTATACCCCACTTTGTCCAAATGCATTATATGAGTTGCGCCTTTGTTTATTGTGCTGGGTTTGTTTACAGACATGGGTACATAATGTATTTCCTTTTTTTTTCCGAAGCAAACAATGAAGATTGGTGTAAAGACAAGTAAAGGAGAAGTGTATAGCATAGAGGTGGAAAGCCCAGATTGCACAATCTTGCAGTTCAAAGAAAAGATAGCTGAGCAGGCCAATGTCTCTGTTTCGAAAATCAGACTCATCCACATAGGAAAGCTTCTTAAGGACGAGGAAACACTCAAGACATACAAGCTCGAAGAGGGCTCCACTGTGCACTTGGTACTTCCAAATACGGAAAAGAAAGTGTCCTCTGAAAAAAGCTCTCCAGAAGAGCAGAACTCTGCACTGCATAAATCAGCCGACTCTACTAGCACAAGATCTGCATCATCGAGTGTTCCCAATCTCGGAGGAGCAGGCATGGGCAGAGCACCGGGCAACCCTTTTGGACAGTTTGACCCAAGCATGATGAAAGGCTTCTCAAGCGCAGAGGGACAGGATGGAATGCACGCAATGATGCAGAGCAAAATGAAAGAGCTTATGAAAAACCCAGAACAGATGAAAGTTCTCATGGAGGCATCCCTTAGTATGCAGAACATTCCAGAGCCAACAAAAAAAATGATGATGGACAACATCAACAAGTTTGCTGATATGGCAAAAACAGATCCTGAGCAGTTTGAAATGTTTGTAAACCACATTTTAGACAACCCAAACCTATCTGATCTATATATGAACCAGGCCATGGGCGGAGGAATGCCCCAGGGAGGATTCCCGGGACAGCAGCCATCGGGCTCCATGCCTGCAAACATACCCAGTGGAATGCCTGGGATGCCTTCATTCAACAGGGAGGAGGCCCTTAGCAAGTACAAATCCGAGCTTTCAGAATTGCAGCAAATAGGATACAACAATGTTGAGCTCAACCTGATCGCATTAGTTTGCTCAGAAGGTGATTTAACAAAAGCAGTAAATCTTATTATGGATTGGACAAGCGAAGAAAACAATTAAGTAAATCACTTATGCCACCAGATTTTACCGTTTCACTCTTTTTTCTTTCTTATTCTTTTCTACAAAACCAGAGAGGCAATGGAGGATAGTCCTCTCCTATCGGTTGCACCTCCAGGGCACTGATTGTCTTCACCCCAGTATTTCTCTTTCACACCACTTCTTTATTATTAATTTTATATTTTTGCAGGATGTTTACCAGACGCTCTTTAAAAGAGTTGAAAAAGTTTCTTTTGGCCCAGCCATGTGCCTTCTACAACTACCCAGATCTTCTGCACGACATTAAACAGAGATATTGGGAATACGAGGACGAGACAGAAACACAGCTGAACACACAGAGAAACTCAAAGTATAAATACTGCAGAATACTGTACGAGATGTACGCGAAAAAAAGAAAAAAGAACACTGTGGAGGAGGAGCACCGGCCCAGCAGTGTGCAGTTCCTAGAAGAAGTTCGAGACATAGAAGACCACTTGCCTGCTCCCAAAAAAAATAAAAAAAGAAAGACGGCTCCAAGAGTCCCTAAGACAACTTCTCCAAATGATCTGGAAAAAGATATAAAAAAGGAAACTGTGTATGTCTCGTGCAAAATACCAGAGACCAGAACTTCCGTTTTTAGATACTTTGAAGAAAAAAATGTTCCAGAAAAAGAACTTACATAAATAAAATTTCGTTTTAATTAGTGTATGAAACGAAAGAATAGCGTAGAAAAGCACAAAAAAGAAAGAAAACAGGAAGAGAACGAGGGAGCATCTACGCCTACACAGGAAGTGCCTGTGGAGCCAGAAGCACAGCCGGCCCCTGAGGTGGAGGAGCCAGCAGACGATCAGCCTTCCTCATTTAGCATAGGCCCGTTATCGCTTATAGCCGCAGCACGGAGCTCTATCTTGCGGCTTCTTGCAGGGATCAGAACAGAAGCAAGAGAGCGCACAGAGGAAAACGAGCAAGATGCAGCTGAAAGAGGAGACACAGAGCAGACAATAAATCTGGCAAATATGAGGGAGGCCAGCCAGAGGCTCTATAACATGCGCGTCATTCCCTTTGAGCCCTTTAGAGCCATTGCAAATGCAATGCAGCAGGGAAGAGAGCTGAACGAAATCGATGAAGAAGTAAACCTCACAGAAATCGACCTTTTCTTTGAAAGCCCAAACATCAGCTCCTTTGAGCAGAATCCGAACCCCATAACAAACATCATTCTTACGATCACGTACTATATTAACGACAGTCCTTTGCGCCCCAAAACTGTGTCCCCTGAAGATCTGGAAAAAGACGTCCCAGAGGTAGAAGCCAGCGGAGAGGAAGGAGAGTGCTCGATATGTTTGCTTAATATAGAAGAAAAGGAGGTAATTCGCAAGCTTCTGTGCAAACACATTTTCCACAGCAGCTGTGTCTCTGAATGGCTGACTAAGTATTCAAATGAGTGCCCTATGTGTAGAAAAGAGGCAGTTGTAAAAACTGCAGACGAACCCAGTAAATAAATATAAACCTTTTTATTACCCGCTGTAATTGAAGAGTTACATCTACTGGTATGCGATTCTTTCTGTTCCATCAGTGTATATTCGTGTCTTTCTAAGATTTGTAGTGGATCATAATGTTTTTCTTCTGAGAATATATTGGTTACACCTAAAACAAGGAAAGTAATTTTAAAGAAGACACTTTGGGCGCAGACATGCACTCGGAGTACGAAAAAAAGATAGAAAAGCTAAAGTCAGAGAAAAAAAAGGCAGATACCAGTAAAAGCTCAAAAGATACGGATAAAAAAGACGCAGAGAAAAAAGAGATGGACCAAAAGGAGCTGGAATCGCACATATCTGAAGCAGAGGCCATTGACCTGTGCACGCTCGAAGCGAAGAAGATCGCAAAAGAGCTTACAGCCACCGAAGTGAAAATCCTAATGGACATAACCCCCATTGAAATTCTCAAGTTCAGCTATGACAGCGAGGAAGAGGCATCGCCCACGCTTGTTGGATACATAAAGTTTACAAAGGGCCTCTCCTCCTACGTTACAACAAGCGTTTTAGACTGTCTGGAGGAAAAAACAGAAAAAGTGCAGGCCCACCGCCAATTTCATGCGCAGAGCGAAAAAACAGCTGCACAGAAGCACTGGGTGGACGTGATGAAAGCCCTTGTGGAGCAGAACAACAGAAACAGCGCAGACGCCGTGTTCAAAGGGCTTATGAAAACAGATCCACCGCGCATTCTAAAAGAGGAAATATCCGATCTCCTAAAAAAATCAGCAGATGCAGTCTCGCAGGAAACAGAAAAAGACATGCAGACATCCAACATACTCTACATACGCGATGTTAAGTCGGTTGAAAAGCACCTGATCGATGCGAGCTGCAACAAAAACGACAGAGAGTCTCCAGCAAAGTTTCGGAGAATCATTGAGTACTTGAACTACATACGAGCCCACGCCGAGGTGGAAATAGATGAAAAAATAAACCACGCGCTTGTGCACACCTTCCGAAACGCAAAAGACGTGCGAACAGGAAGCGCAAAAGAAAGCGAGGTGTTCTACACGGGGTGCTTTCTTTTTTTGGAAAACTCCAGCTTCATTTCATTAGAATGAATAAACAATATTTTCTTTTAATCCAAATGGATGACGAGTTTTCTCCTAGGCGACGAGATGTAAAAAGAGAAGCGGCGTTCTCTTCCCTGAAAAGACTGAGAACAGACCTAAATCTTGCTGAAATTCTTATTGTTTTTACCACAACATCCGCCCTCCCTGCCTTCCCTGGCCTGTACGATCCTGTTTCTGTTTCGCTGAGGGCACTCTTCCTGTGCGAGCTGGTT
Source organism: Nematocida minor (assembly GCF_024244105.1). Lineage (NCBI taxonomy): Eukaryota > Fungi > Microsporidia > Nematocida > Nematocida minor. Next base: position 79,620 of record NW_026250402.1, on the reverse strand, counting down.
TTGAGAGCCGGCGTCTCTCTTGACTCGCAGAAGATACTTACATCAGTGGACTCCTACATGCCAATTGATGAAGTGCATGACGAAGTATACGCGAAGATCAAAAATTCAAAAAAGCTCAAAGCGGTTGACAAGTGGCTTCTATTGCTCAACGGAGAGTCGTACTCGCTCAAAAAGGACAAGTACCACGTAAAAAACGCAAGAAAAAGAATAGGAAAGCTTCTTATCTCGAAAAATATACTGAAAAAACAGAAAAGCAAAACGCGCGAGTTTATTGACTTTGTGACCAGCAGAGCCAGCGGAAGCTCAGTGCCCGCCGTAGCATGCAAAGGAGTAAAGTCCAAGATATCTACAGAAATAATTACGTATCTTACAGGCACAGTGCGGTACGAAGAAAAAGATGTTCTCAAACTGGACATTCTTGTGTGCTCCTTTGTTTTCTGCAATGTCATGGAAGATGTGTACCTTACGCTTCCCCCAAGCGCGGCTGAGATTGCTCAGAAGAAGGTGAGGGACATTATAACCCGCTACACGTCTTCGCTTGGAGACAGCACACAGCCAACTGAGTGGGGTATCTACTGTATTATGCGCTCTTATTTGAAACTTGGAACTTGGATATAGAAGCTCTTTAATGAAAGAATTTGCAGGTACAAACTTTTCCAAAAATATGTGTGCTATTGGTGGAGAAAGCTAAGCAGGCTGCCCGCGGTGCTTGAATAGCATCGGATGCTCTTGTGAAGTAATAGCAAAGTGTGTAACATATTGATTGTTTTAAAAGTTTTCTTCTGCAGATGATTGGTCGAGTGTGAGTATTTGTTTTAGGTATACACATATAACCCAGAATAGTGTAAATGTGCAATGAGACTTTTAGGTTCTTTCGGAGTTATAATAGCACTGCTAGGAAATGTGTTGGCAGAACAGAATGACTATGACGAAATGTCCAATGCAACAGATGCAAGGTCGTCTATCATCGCCAGCTCAAAGGCCGCAGCAACAGCCACCTCTCGAGGTACCACAGCCAGCAACAGCCCCAATAGAGTAAATAAGCGACAGAATTTGAGCAACAATCAGGTATATCTTCTGAACAACTGGGGCCAAGTGAAAAAAACGAGCACTCTGGCAAGGAAACTAGGTCTGTACACAGCCTGGAGAATAACACTCCTTCTTCCCAAAAAAACAGAGTTCAATCTAAATGGGTTTGGGCCCAACATAAAGCTGGAGCTCCTTACACAGCTGATGGGAATTCTGAGAAACACTAAGCCTGACTCGCCTAATGCTATTTACAGCGATTTACCTCCCGAGTATGCCACCATAGTAGCACAGGGCACAACTACCACTACCACGACAAAGACAGATAGCTCCTCTTCATCCAGCTCCAGACCCGCAGCTGCAGCTGCAGCAGCAGTAAGCACTAAGTCTACAGCAGTAGAAGAAACAGTTGAAGAAGGAGAACAGTAAAAACAAAGGTTTTACTTTGATTTGAAGTTATCAATAATAAAACTCGAATATTTATCACTATTCTGTCTGCTGCTCTTATCTCTATGGCAATTTGTTTTGTTTTATCTTGTTTGTGTGATGAATTCTATCTCTGTGATGCATCAATACAGCACACGCATTCATTATCCTGCGAAAGCATTAGGGTTATCTTCTGTCTCTCTTAATGCTGTAGTGTTTTCTATCGCCTTTGCAAGCGGATCTTCAGTCTTTTCATCATGAAACCTTTCTTTACTTTCCTGTCTAGACTCTAAATGCAATGGGAAAATATGCTAATATCAAAAGAAATAATTGTGTAAGTCGTGAGCATTCTCTACAAATTTATTTACAGTCCTAATGTAAAAATATGTACAAGTTAAAATAAAAATAAAATTTATGCTTAGGAGCCATACTTATTTATCTTAAGAAGAGACATGTTGTGCACTGTTTCATCTATCATAGAGCAATGTAGAAGAGAATAGTTATATGAGTACAAGAGAGTTGAGTATTATACTTGAAGTACGAATGATTTTGTACTTCCTTTATTCGAGACTCCTTGTGTCTTTGGAGTGCATGCAATGTTTTCTTCTATGTAATTCAAGAACACTTACACCAATAGAAGAAACAGACTTTGATCTTTGAAACAAAAACACATGAAACTTGCAAAGAATATATAACTCGTGGACACCCATTGGAATAATGGCAAAGCGTAAAAATAGCGCAAAATCCAGCCGCAGAGATCAGCAGGACTCTGACTCTGAAGAGGCTCCCAGAAGGTCAAGCACTGCCCACTCTTCTTCCAGCAGCCGCTCCAAAACATCCAAGACAAAAAAGACAGTATCTTCTTCTGCAATGGCGTCCAAAAAGTCCTCTCAAAGGCGAGAAAGAGAAACTTCTGTAAGTAAAGCTGAAAAGAAAAAATCAGCAAAAAGAAGGCTCATACGCGCTCTAACGCAGATCGTATGCTTTCCGTACAAGCTGTCCAAGAAACTGTTCAAAAGAAAGAAGAAGAGCAAAAAGGCTGTTGAAGAGAGAGAAGAGTTTTCAGAGGACTATGAAAAAACGGTTACCTTTTCAGACGTAGTAATAGTCCACACATACGTCCCTAGAAAAAGCCCAAAGTTTAAAATCACTCTTAAAACCATCACAAGCTCCCTTCCTCCTGCAAGCCTGGACATGGCCCAAAAGATCAAGGGGTCCTCAAGAGAAACACCGCTGGTAAGCAAGCTACTGCAGAACATGGACAAGAAGGTGGAAAGCGTGGAAGAAATAAAGAGGATCTTGAAGGTAAAAAAGCCATCTTCTGAAAAAAGATCAAAAAGCAAAATCATCAACATACTTGGAAGCTACACCGCGTCTTCATTATCGCAGGACAGTGAAGACCCGAACGAGAGCCCTGTGTACAAAGCCTCAGATAGAAAACACAAGAAAAGCTCTTCGAAAAAAAAGTCTGCATCATTGAAGAAGAAAAAAGAGGCTTCAGAGCATTCAGATGAGAGCATTGCATCTGCTGCCTCAAGAGCATACGATACCATGATGCGAAGAGACATTTCCTTTACTCCTTCATAAATAGTTAATAAACCTGAATAGAATAGTGTATAGTTGCTTTATCTGTTTTACACACTCTTATTTTTATTTTAACTTGTACACAACTTTTGCATCAGGATTGTAATAAACTTCAGAGAATCTCAATGCTCTATCTTTTCTATAAGAACTACTGTGAAAACAGAGTAAAGCACTCAGGAGAAAGAATTAGCACTGCAATTTTTGAAAAACATCAAAAAACAGCTAATGTGTAGAGAGTTCTGTATGGCACATGCATTTCTTTCTAGCTGTCTTTGGAGAATAAGTTCCTAACTTGGAGGATTGTATGGCTTTGCACTCCCTCTACAGAAAAGCCTATCTGAGACATTCCAGCAAGAGAGCCAAACTTCTTTTTTAAAATGGAGATTTCATCAACAGTAATTCCGGACACCGACCGAAGCACTGTTTCTAGCAGATCATCTGGCTTCTGTGTTTTTCTAAGCCTTAGAGCAGGCCCTGTGTCGCTTCCATTTCTGCGAATGCTATTCTCCAGTGAGCAAAGTGCTGTGTCTAATGTTTCCTTTGTAAGGTGTACAAATGAGATCTTGTATTTTAGCGACATGACAGTAAGAACATCTGCAATTTTTGATGACCTTACTAAAAGTTTGTTTGGCTTATTTTTTACTGCCTTTGTACACACTGTAATGTTATTCTGGGCTATAATTTGCTCAGAGCTTTCTCTTTCCCAGAGAAAAAACAGATTTTCTTTGAGTGCTTTATTCTCATCCATACTCGCTTTTTTCAATGAATCGGCTCTTTTATCAGTGCCAATCAAGCCACCATTCTCTACCCCCGTAGAACAGTCATACAAGCTGGACTGATCTATAACTTCCAAAGTGCTTGAGTCAAATATTATACTCTTTTGAGCTACCTCCTCTGTGCTCTCTTTTTTGCAAACTTTATTTGCATTCTGCGCTTTTTTAATTCTTTCTTCTATGTGCCTGGTCTCTTTCCTGTCCACCGGGTACTTTTCTATCGGAAATACGTGGTATGCGCCATCTACTTGGATTTTAACAACATTTTCGTGAATGACTGCAGCACCGCTGTCCGTCCACTCGGGGAGATATAGAGGCTTTTCAGGCTCTTTTGTTTCTGGCTGCTGTATGCTCCCTAGCCAAGAGACATCCTGCAGCGAACGAGAAGAAGACTCCAAAATAGTTGAAGACTGATTAAACACAGTCTCTTCGACATTGCTCATGGATGATTTATTTATTACTAAATTTATACTTTTAAATTAAATAGATAAAAGTGTGTGGCTCTCATCAAACTATGCGTCTTCCATCCCATCCCTAAGAGCCATCAGATTATCCCGCTCTTTCTGCTCTTTTTTAATTCTCTCCACTAGCTCTTGGACGATTTTAGCCATTTTCTTGTTGTAGTCTATGAGAGTTTTTTTGACTTTCTTGTACTCCTCTCTCTCCTGCTGTATTCTTGTCTCTTCTTCGGCTAGAACCTGTTTTATCTGCGAAATATTCTGCTCCAGAGCATCGCCTCTCTCAAGGACTTCAGCCGTGCGGTCTTTTCTCTCGTTCAGGCGGCGCACAAGATTTTTGTTCTCACTTTCTAGAGCAGCGATCCGTTCTTTGGCTTGTTGGATGGTTTCCTCAAAATATCTTTTCTGGCACTCGGCATTTCTATCTCTCTGAAGAAGCTCATTGTTGTATCTTTTTTCTTCTTGTTTCTGCATGTTCTTCAGCGACGCCAGGATGTCTTCTGCAGGAGAGATGGAGAATGTCTGGGTGATGGATGAAATAATATTTTTCAATCGGGTTCTTTCCGCGGCTAGCGACTCAAGGGTAGAGTGCCCTGTGGAGGTTAGCGCAGTTTCAAGCACGTCCTTAGACTCCATCAGGTACTTTAGATCAGCAGATAGCAGAGAATTAGCAGGTGTTGTTCTGTTCTCGACCTGTGGCACCAGAGCCCTGAGAGAAGATGCTATGAATCGAATTGTTGTAAGAAGCTCTTTGTTTGTTACAGAGGCATCCACGCCGTCCTCTGCCGCGCTCTGTTTCTTGCTGCAGAGGTAATCCACTGCGTATATGATGTCATCCACTGTTTCCAGGGTTTTTTCTTCGTTCCACAGGGCTTTTGAAAGCGCCTTTGCCAAACACTTGAACTCGTGCGGCTTCACAATATAATTTGTATTTGCCATATTTACTTTTTCACCATAAAGTCTTCTTATTTCTGTTTTCATCTGGTTCAGAAGAGGATGGTCTAGCGGGGGAGCTGACAGCGTAGAGGCTGACTGCTTTAGAGCGCTCTGTGCTCTTTTTTCTGCCTTGCTTTCTTTTTTTCTTCCCTCTGGAGTTTCTTCTTTTTTGACCGAGTCCATACTAAGTTTCTGTTTTCACCAAGTTTAAAAATCCAAGATGTGCGAAGTAACCAATCCTAGAAAAAAATGAACAAATTGTCTTTATTGTTGCAGCCTTGCAGCTGTTTTCAGGTGCTCGCAAAGAGCCTTACTCCGCAAAGATGGAGAACAGATAGAAATTTGTATCCTTTGAGTTAAAATCACCCATTAGTAGTTTAGAAGTGTTACATTGCTTATTTCAGAAAGTAGGTTGATGTACGGATGTAGTGCACTTTTACAGCTGACTGCAATTGGTGGGAATATTATTCCTTTGAGATTTTTAGGGTAATCGTCTATATACATGTAGCTCCAGAAACTATTGCAGTCTTTTTCCATATCTGTTTCTTTTTTGTTTTTTTTATTGCCCCAATGTGTGAATGCCTTTTTTAGATCAGTATTTTTAAAGAAGTCATTCATAGTATATTTTTTACTAGTGAGCGATATATAACTTTTTTTTGGGTTATTTCTTTCACCAATTATAACTTTATGCAAATCTGCAGCGTCTTTTTCTAAATCTTTTTCATTGAAGTTATTTTTTATATTTAAAGCATTTAGTTTTTCTGAAACACCTTCAAACACTTTTAAATGAGCTTTTTTTTCGTTTATGAATCTTTCTATAGTGTAGCTGATTGCTGAAAGAATACTATAAAGTAGTACATCATATTGCAGTTCAATGGAATTTATAGAAATGATATAAGTTTCTTTTGGGTTATTATATTCATATTTTTGTATGCTAAGTTCAATATTCAATATTTCTTCTATAGTTTTAAGCTTATGACTAATATCAACATCTTGTATTAATGAATTGATGGATTGCTCTAAGTTGATAAGTAGATTCATAACTAGCTGGAATTTGTATATAGAATACTTGCTTAGTACCATTGGATCAACTTCTTTATATTCATTGCATCCCATTGTAAGGCCAAGAATATATTTTTTAATTAAATCCCTAACCGTTATATTTAAGTTGAGTTCCTTAAGATCTTTCTTTTTTATATCCTTTATGACCTTTTTTATATTTTGCAGGACTGTTTTAAGATTGCTTTCAAAACATACATCAATGTGATCTGATGGGTGGCTCTCCATTGGAATGCTAAAACGCAATGCTTTTACATCGAATCTCCCAGCATCTGCATCAGTGGTAATTTTGTATTTGTAAGAGGTATATGGGCTCTGCACAAAAAATTCATTTTGGTATATGGCCTGATAGGTATACTCATTACTGTGCGATATCTGGCCTTGGGCACACTTCTTCATTTCGATGAAAGGAGAAATGTATGTCACTGCCATTTCGGTACCACCTGTTTTGTAGTAGAAAGAGTTTTGTTCTGCGATGCTGCAAGCTATCTCATACACAAGATCGTCTTCTGGAGCATTTTTGATGTGAATTCGGTTTTGCATTTTAGGCATTAGAATCTCGTTGGCAACTTTTAGTGTGTGCAGGTTCAGTTTTTCTTGTGCTACTTCTGCCGTGTTGCATATTTTATTTGCAGAGGAAACAGGCGAGTATTCAATAGAAAGATGCCCATTCTCGCACATGAAATTTCTATTGTTTTCATTGGAATTACAGATAGACACGGTAGTGTTAAAGCATGGCCTAATGTCGCCGCTTTGGGCCTCCAGAGCTTTTTTCATATCTGATAAACTTTCAAAGAGCTCCAGATCAACGCTCTTTGTTCTGTCCCACTGGCTGTTTTCAATTAGTGTTTCTATTTCAGCACGCTGCACGGGGTTGCCTTCTCTTAAGTTTGCAATCTTGTAGAGGCCAAAAACAACAGCCAGCTCTTCTAGCGTTATGTACAGATCAGTATGGCTGCTATTGTAGATATTAGGCAAGCCAGAGCTAACTCTTACCATTTCCTTATACGTGTGCTCTATTGCTTTCTCAATTAAATCTTCTGTGATAATTTCAACATATCCATTGGCTGTGGCATTTACACAGGTGTTGCTATGCACATTCATCTTTGCGTTGTTTTGTGAAAATAAGCCGAAAGAGTTGCTGGTGCAGCCAAGAAGCATCTTGTAGACACTAAATGCCCTCGCAGGTTTATTTTCTACGATGGAATTAATGAGGATTTCTGCCCTCTTTTTGAGCAGTGCATATCTGTAGACATCAAGGCTTTTCAGGATGGGAACTATCGTTATAGACATGACGTTTTGCAGTGCTGAGTCCAGCTCATTTGTAAGCACTTTAATGGCAGTTTCCCTATCAGCCGCGTCTAGGGCGTTTAAACCTATTTGATTCTTCAGAATCATTTTTTTTTCCAGATTAAACACCGAGTGCAGTATATACCTCATGGCACTGCTGATGAAAGAGGCTTCTCTTATTTTTTTGTTTTCATCGGTTTTCAGAATGTTGCTCAGCACCCATGTGTTGTGTGCTGTTGCACTTGTGCAATCAAAAACTCTGTCTTTTAGATCTTCTGAAGAAAGACTCTCATATTTTTGGTTGCTTGAGAGAATATCTCCAATGGGTATGCCGGTGCGCTCTACGCTCTCTGCGCTGGGGTAGAACAAAAAGCCTAGGAAAGACTGCAACTTGTTCTGCTTTTTTTGTTTTTTAGTGCTGGAAAAGCCTGTGCTGTGCAGGATTGTTTTAGACACCGCCATTTCAACAAAAATGTTCTTGGTGACATAGAGCTTTTCGCCTCTTAAATCCAACAAGCTGCTTCTATCGCTGAAGTCCAGGTATCTAAGCACATTTTCTCTTTCTTTTTCCTGGATTGCAGCGAAGTTTTTAGACTGCTCGTGCAGCTCTTTCTTGGACAAGTTGGTGGGAATTGCAGCGCTCCCGAAGTTGAGCTTGTATGTTTTTGCTGTTTTGACTCTTTGAGAATCCATGGTCTCATACTCGCTCGACTCAAAATCTGCACTTCCTGTATCTTCACGCGAAGATGCTAACTTTGCAAAAACTGTAAGATACAAACTTATTATACTTATCGTTTTTATGACTTTCATATTTTGCCCAGCCTATCTCCTATTTATAGATTTTATTTTTGATTAGTAAACAAAAACTTCAAATCTATCAGCTAATTCAAATGCTTGTTTGTTTGTGTATTTTAGCAGAGGCTGCCAATTTAATAAATAAACAAACAAGCTTTCTACTCAAAAGGTGCATAGTAAATATTTTTCCAATGTATTTTCATCAATTAGCATTGGAATTAGCAGCAACAAACAAACATGTGCACTAATTGAGACATATGAAAGACACTTTAGTTTGTTTGCTACTTCTCAAACAATAGGCTGCCATTAAACAGTATATTGAATCTCTCACATGCTGTATTACCAGATAAAAACACACTATCCTCTGCGTATGCGCATACATCTGTAGAGCTATACTCACAGTTGGGCTAGATAAACAGCCACTGCTCCCTATTCTTTAAAAACATTTACATATATACAATACACTGCAACATCATCACATAATGTAGGTACATTCAAGACATCTACTGAAATATATGCACAGAAGAGATATTCTAGTGCCAGCATAAAAATAAACACTCTACATTCTGAGAATGTTTGTAATTTATGTATAGAGCATATTCAGTTGTGAGAACTTGCACCAAATACGAATAAATGGCAGAATATTTCGACTAGCAAGCTCTGCTTTTACATTAATAAAAAAGTACAAAATTATCCAAAGCATACTACTAGAACAAAACTATAGACATTTATTTTTATTTCGTAGACTAGTATCCAGCTACAAACAAATCTACAGATTAGCACTTTTCATGGGTGTCTAGCTAACACTTGCTACCCAAGTAAGAGCTGATTATCAGAGAAGGAAGAGGGAGCTGCAATGGCCTTGGAGCAAGGTCTTTTGAAAGTGAAGAGTCGATAGAAAATATGTAGCTAAAGATGCTTTTTTCTTTTTTGTAGATTTCTGTTTGGCAGCTCAGTGCGAACTTTTCAGCTATTTCTATCTGCTTCACAATCTGCAGTTTTATAAGGTTGTGCATTATGTCGCCAAGGAGCACTTCCAGATGGTTCTGCAAAATGGTTGGAGTTAAAGTGCCTTTAATGTAGCTTAGTACTATGCTGCAGATCCTTGCTTTAGTTACAAGAGTAAATGCAGCATCTCTCTCTGCAAGAGAAGAGTGGTAGATGCTAATGCAGTTTTTCAAGAAGAAAAGAAGCGAGCTTATGGAACCTGCGCTTTTCTCCACGAATGGGTTGTCGATTAGCTCAGCAAGCTCTTTGAAGTTCTCAAGTCTTATAATGCTGTTAATTATTTTTTCAAGCACGGCCATGTCAAAGCTAAGATCAGTGTTAGCAAAAATTCTTGCATCCAAGTAGCTCCAGGGTATTTCAACTGTTGCTACATCATAGCCATCTCTCAAAATGGTCTTTTTCCATTCTTCAAATGGGCATATGAGCCTGTTTACGGGCCTAAAGACAGATTTGTTTTCCGGTCTTGGCATAGCTTCTTTGGAAGTATTGCTCTTGGCATCCGCAAAGACTGAAGAGTACTTTTTTTTAATTTCTACAGATGCATAGAGGCCTGTCTTCTTTACCTTTTTCTCTTCTTCTGCATAAAGACCGACCGCTCTCTCGATAAAGTCTATGCATTTCCCGTTCTGCGAATAGTTCAAGAGCATCTTTCTGCAGATAAAGTTCTGTAAATCGGTGTCTTTAACAGAGAAAGAAGGCGTTGTGCTAATAAGATCATTGCTTCCCTCCAATTTAACTTTTATGGAGTAGCTTTCCTTGGCAACCAGCGATGTGTATATATCAACCATGGCTTTTGCTATTTTTTCTCTGTCGTACTCCATGCATGCATTCATTAGGCTGTTTCTCTGTTTGTCGGTGATGCCGTAGAGTTCCAGGAAGTAAAGAGTTCTGTAGACAGAGGCTAAGTCGGTATTGAGTCTTCTGCTGTTATCGAACAAAATACTGCTTTCCTGTTTTTGGTCTCTTTGAATGTACTCATCCAAGTCTCTCAAACACTTCTCTGAGATAGCATGGAAAGTGCTGGATCGCTCATCAGATCCCAAGAACTCACTGGAGTTTACCTCAACAAAACCAGCTGCTGCTTCAGCACCTCCAATTACCTTTGTGCTTACGAATACCCCAGGATTGCCGTTTAGGAGAAAGCATCTAGCCGTGGATAGCACAGAGACAAAGACATAGCCCACTGCACAAACACGCTGCACGGAAAGTATTGTCCTTTTCATCATCTTAAACTTCATTATTTCAGAATCTTCTTCTCTTTATATATCTTATTTAATCTGTTTACACCCAAAAAAATGATAAATAAGCCCAAACAAACAAACATGACAGTGCACAAAGACAAATTAAAAACAGCACAAAGTGCAATTATAAACAAAAAGAAATGAGAGACAAGATAGCTCTAATTTGCAGGCCATCCACACATCGTAGAAGAAAAGGGCAAAGGATCATTCAAGCGTTTAAAAGTAAAAGCATCAGAACTAAAAATCATCATGGCTCAGACGACCGTCGTGAAAGATAGAATCATCACATGCAAGGTATTAAGAAAACAAAACAATCAGCAAAATCTAAATTCATAATAAACATTCATACTCGTCATCTATAACCATCACTTTGTTTTGTTTTAGGACTTTATCTACAATGTGCTCAGACTGCTTTCATTCATCACAATCAGAGACTCTAGCCATGAACGTCATCTTCACTGCACAGGGGTACTAAAAATAAAATTTATTTAACTCTGACTTGGAGAAAATACAGGCATATTTTCGTCGTTCTGGAGGCGCAGATAGAGAGCGCAATAGTTTACACGCTGCTATTCCCCTTCTTTCTCTCCTCCTTGCACTAATAGATATAAAAAGAAGAACATTGGATTTATTATTACACACTGAGCTGTATGCTATGTCTTGAGAGCAGAACAAATGAGCGCACATTCTGCAATTTACAAATAGAAAGAGCACTGTCCTATATAAGCTTAAAAGACGTCCTTGAGGTTGTTGACAGAAGAATTCTGTCGCTCTCTTTCTTCTTTGCAGGCGTGGTGAGCATGAAGAACAGATACCGCTTGCCTATCCCCAGATTGTTGTCGTTGAGAGCGGACTCCCAGAGAGAAAGTATGGCTGAGCTTCCTCCCGGGGAGTAGTCACACGAAACCTCGTATCTCTTGTACTTGTGCAGCTTCACAGAGTCAAACTCTTTCATCTTCTCCTCCGTTGAGAGCCCAAGGCTTTCTATGCTTTTTTCTATTCTCTGCACTGTGCTCTCTATCCGGTCTTCCTCTATAACGGTTTTTGAGCCTTTTATATTGACAATGTATGCAGTGTCTATGTGCCTATCCACCTTCAGCATCAGACAGCTTATAAACCCTCCCTGCAGCCTGATGGAAGAGAGCGCCCGTATGTACCCCATTGCATTTTGGTATCCAAGGGGCCCTGACAAGCACGGCTTTACTCCGTTGTATTTAAGCTCTATAACCGGGACTCTTTCTGCATTAGCCTGCCATATGGACATGGGGTAGCCTTGGAGCAGCACAGAGCATGCCACCTGCAGGATCTTTCCCACGGTTATTTTGCTGGAGATACACTGCAGGCCCTCATCCAGCTTGGCTCTAAGAGAGTATATCCCGTCTGTAATGGTTATTACGTCTGTGCCCCCTTCTACAACAAGAACCTTCATGTACACTGCTGGGCTCTCATCGTGCTCTGCAATGCGCTGAAGAACAGACTTAGGGTTGAGTTTCCATCTTTTCTTTGACTCGAGGAGCACCAACCGCTCGATTTCAGAGTTCTGCAGCTCCCCTCCTCTTTTCTGAATTTCCTGTATTTGCGGGAGCAGAGAGATCCACGCCCACTTGAACAGAGAGAACATGTCGTACTCCTCTTCATCTGAGCGAGTTAGCGGGAATATTTCTTGTTTTACTTTTCTGTACATCTGCAGGGCATCTTGTATCTCTTTCTCCCTTGGATAGATAACCTTGGGCTTCGGAGGAGATATTTGGGAGATTGTGCTGCTCTGCAGAAAGTCAAAACTTCTTCTTGCTTTTGCTGTGCATTCTTCGTTCACGTACACACTCGATCCCTCAGCTGTTTTAAATCCCGGAAGCTTTGTGAATGAAGAGTTTGCGGTGTGTGCTCCCAGCTCTTCTTTGAAGAGATACATATTCTCACTCTCTGTCTCTTTAATGGCTTTTTCAGTGAACTTTCTTTTTCTCTGGAAGGTTCCTGTTTCTATGTCCAGGCTGTCGTCTGGATCCATCAGCTGAGGAGCTCCAAAGGCTTTCCTGTACTTCCCTCCTCTCCTTGGCGGGCTTGAGAACTTCATTTCTTTGAAGAGTATGTTGTCTGTGAACTCTTTGTTTATGGGAGCCTTGGAGTGGAAAGGGCCTTTCTTTAAGTCTCCGTAGAACGACTCATTGTCTGAGAGAAAGTGGTAGCTCTTGTTCTCTATGCCAAAGGACTGGTCGAGGCCATTGTCAGGCACAGATGCAAACTCTTGTATGGGCTCTTCCTTGTCTATCAGGCTGCTTCCCTTCAGGAGAGTTTCCCCCTCCATGAATATTTGCGATATTTCTGAGCAGCTTGGGCTCTTCTTCTTCTCTTCTCTGGGCGCCATGAGCTAAAAAAATAGATTCTGTTTAAGAAAAAACATGGTTTGAGCGGGATTCGAACCCGCGCCTCTATCGAGATTCGATCTTAAGTCGAACGCCTTAGACCACTCGGCCACCAAACCACACAAGACTGAACAGCCCTGGCTGCCTAGCTCTTTCTAGAGTGGGCATGCATCTTCTGCCCATTTTAGCTCTTCTCTCTGCTTGGGATGCTTTTCTTTTCTCTTCTGATGCATTCCTGCACTGTAAGTGAGCTGTGCTATCCATTCTTTTTTAGAGCAAACTTTTCATTCGCTGCTGTTTTTCTTCTCTTTCAAGGGCCGTGGGAGAATATAATAAAATATTAGAAGCAGGCTAAATGGCTTTTAGTGTGTGTTTTATTCCTTGGTTGGATGTGCATATAATAGCACTATTCAGCAGGATTGTGGGTGTTCTGCTTTTTCTAAATCACGAGTCAGTAGTATGCTCTGTTGTACGGTTTTTATGGCTTTATATTCCGCACTCCTTCATTTTCAGAAAAATCTACTCTTTTTTTTCTTCTCCAGCCCAAAAACATCAGACTCTCCGTTGTCCCTGAGGTACAGGAGCGTTATGTAGAACCAGTTGGGGAGAATAATGGCAGAGATGGACGGCAGAAAGGAAAGGTCTTTGTAGACATACGGAACATCTTTGTCTTTGTGCAGTTTCTCTCCTTGCAGGTAGTATATGTCTTTTTCCACGTTGGATGACTCCTTCCAGTGCTGAATGTCTTCTTTTCTCAGCTCAAACAGCTTTTTTATGGACTCGTTGCTCTGTATGTTTTCTGAGTTGTTATTTGGGAGAAAATAGCAGTTTTTTGAGATCAGATTTGTAAACCCCTTCCACACCCCTATCGTTATTACTATAAGGGGAAGTATGAGAAGCAGAGTGATGTACTGTTTGTGCGAGACAAAGTACACAAGCGTTATAGCATGGAAGATTATAAGAGAGTAGAAGATGCTTGTGAAGAGGGACGGCCAGTGCTCTCCCCCGCTCTCCAGCTGGCTTTCGTGCGAATACAGGAAGAGAGACTTGTACACAGCAAAAGCGCCAAAGAAGTACAGACAGCCAATTGGCATAAACAGCGGGCATATGATCGAGTATATGAGAATCATCGGAAATAGGAGAAATACCTGCGGGTACAAAGACCCAAAGTTTATCGGCTGCGAGTCAAATCTTTTAATTTCCTCTCTTCGCGTGAACACTCCGCCTAGGATGTATGCTAGTACCCAGGAAAGAAGCCTGGGAATCTGCAGAAGCTCAGACATCAGCCCGCCAAAGGTCTTGTGGATGAGAAGATTAAGAAAGAAGATGGAAGAAGACACTACAGGGGTGGAGACAAGGTGTTCAATTGTCCAGGTTGTCTGTTTGGTGCTGTAGACCAGCCCGGCAATGCTTGTTCCAAAAATAAGAACAAGAAATCCGTTGAAAAAAAGAAAGATCGAGTATTTTTTTGTAAAACTCTTCTGAAACTCAATCTTTGAGATGCTCCCCTCAAAGACACATATCCACCACAGGATGGAGGGCGCAATGGAAATGAACTGCGAGTAGACAGTGGGAACAATGATACCCTGAAAAGTTTTTCGAAAGTTGGAGTTTCCTATTATGGCGCTCAGCTCTGGATTGATTGCTGTAACAATCGAGTCAAACGTGTCTATATTGATGATTGTTGAGACAAAAAATACAAGCAGAATAAACAAAGAGACAAACACCACGGTGATTATTGTCCCGAGTATTTTTTTAACCACCCGCCGCACCCGAGTGTCTGTAAGCGTGGTCCAAATAATCAGATCTGGGGGAGGGGCTTCTATGGCTTTGCAGCTGAAAGTGCCGGAGCCTATCAGAGACATCCGCAGAAAGCTTGCATCCTTTGTCTCTTTGAAGGTAACAAATCCGTTGTGAGCACCGAGGGGAATGCTGTTGATAAAGTTTATGTATGCTCGCTTCACATTCAAAATAGACATGGTTGACATAAATATCGATCCAGAGCCGTCTATATCGTATCTATCGTGTAGCTCGGAGTTGTTCTGCGCTTTGAACAGAAGCTCGTCACTAATGCTCGCTTTTGAAGCCTTTTCTCTTTCAATTTCGATCTTTTCAGTCAGGGCCTTTATATTTGCTACAAACTCTGCTATTTTAACAGGCTCAGCGCTCTCATTTATTTTCTGCAGCACGTCAAAAAACTTTCCGTTAAATGCCTTGTCCACAAGATGGTCCAGCTCCTCTTTGTACTGCTCCTTGGGCACAGGGTGTGCTTTCTTCCAGGCGATCGCGTTGGAAATAAGGTCCATTGTTGAGTCGTAGTTCTCAATGTGTTTTTCAAAAAAGCCTGTGTCAATCGAAAGGAAGTTGAGCCGCATAAAAAACTTCTGCATTTCTTTCTCCAGGCTTATGATGGCAGCCTTTTTCATGCTGTTCAGCTCTTCGAGGGTTTTTGTGTTTGTCACTAAGTGCGCATTTTCAGGCTCAACACTTACTCCCAGCACTTTCAGATAGTACAAAAGATCTTTTTTGTTGACGATGAACTTTGGCAGGTTCGTTATTAGAACTGTCCTGGAGCATATGTTGATTTCGTTCAGCGCATTCTTGAAAGACTTCATTTCATCGGTCATTTTCTTTATGGAGGGCGTGGACTTGGAGAACACGCGGTCTCTTATGTGGAGCTGCCGAAGAATAACGTATTTCCTGTAGAAAATGTACAGGAAGTATATAATCACAGCCGTTACAAACCAAACACCCAGGCACGGAACAATGCAGTTTACGTGCCGAGGACTGTAGGACGTGGAGAGAAAAGAAAGATTCATGATGATCTGGAGGCTGATTTTGCTCTGCGCAAAGAAAAAGTAGTACGCCCCAAGGGCCGGAAAGAGAACAATCGAAAGAAAAAGAAAGATGGTCCCAAGAAGCTTAAGAGTCTCGACAAAAAGAAACGCATCAAAGCCCACGAGCTCGAAAAACACAGTGTCTGATATTCTAAACACGGGAACAATCCAGTCGAGAGCTCCTTTGTACACTGCAGCAGGGTGCTTCTTGTACCGTTTTGTGTTGGTTGAGTACATCCACGGTATTTTTTTCCGACAAAAGATAAAAACGCAAAAGATCGCAAAAGAAATGCCGAGCTGAAAGACAAGAGCCAGACGAATTGTGTTGTCTGCATCAAGCAGGCTGGGCTTGGACACTATTTCCAAGGAGGCGTGTCTTTTTTGCACGGGGGGTTTTCCTTCTTCTGCCATTCTGTTTATTTTGCAGAGTTTCGAAATATGTTTTATCCCTGGGAGAAAGAATGGACTCGCACTAGGAGAGGGTCTGTATGCCAAATCCTTGCAAAGACAGGAGATTAAGGTACTCACGAGTTTTACGCATTCCTGCATACTTCTGTAGGTGTAAGAGTTTTTCTAAAAATAGGTATTTTATTTGCAAAGAACCTGATCCTCTGGAAAGTACACTGGTCAACCGTGCTCTTCTATGGGCAGCCATTGGCAGCAGATTGCCAGTAGACACAAATGCATTTTCGAGTGTTCTGCAGTTTATTTCGCTGTCTCTAGCGGAGTATAGCCCGAGAATACGCAGATCACAACTGCCAGAATATTTTATGCGGTGAAAAAGAGACACACGCCTGCTATCTGTGTAACGGTATTTTTTATTTTTGGAATCTCTGCAGACATTGGAGCACAAACTTATTTATGCTTAAAGTTTTCTTTTTTTATGAGACTACAATTGGAGTATGTGCATCTTGTGCACAGACACGGGGAAAGAACGCCCTTGATGTTTGGGCCGCATGATAAAACAAAATGGAATTTGTGCCACCGCGTGTCCAAGATAGACTACACAATTCCTAAAAGGAATGTAACTGCCATGGACAAAATCAAGGGCCTGCTGAGCTACATGCACATTGGGCCTGCTAAGCCTTTGCAGTTCAAGATTTCGCAGAACTCTGGAAGAGACTTCAACTGTGCGCCTGGGCAGCTGACAGATACCGGGCGCGCAAATCTCTTTAGTTTAGGGACATGGTTCAGACAGAAGTACGTTGACACACACGGGCTTATAAAGCCCAATTTTGATAAGAACGAATTCCACCTCAGATCGACAAACTTCCAAAGAACCCTGGAGAGTCTGCAGTCTCTGATGCAGGGAATGTACAGGAACTACTCCAGCAGCATGGACGTAAAAGTGGTAGACATGACACAGGATACGCTCACGTGCAATCGCTACTGCCCCAGGCTCAAGTCGCTTAAGGAGGTATCGCACGAGAAAATCAAGAAGATGTTCGAGCCCCAGGCAAAAGAAATACGAAAATACTTCTCAGACAATCACTCATCATTTTTCTCATCACTCAGCCCGTATGCAATATACGATCTTGTGGTGAGCAGCAGAGCGCACGGGTTTGTGCACTTCAAAAGAGTGCCACAGCATATAATGGACACCCTGGAGAAGTATTCGATTGAGCTGTGGTTCAAGCACTTGAACAGCAAAGAAGCGCTGAGTCTGAACACGGGGGGAGTCATGAAAGAAATAGCAGAGCACATGATTGTAAAAGCAACTGATGAAAGATCGCCTCTCAAAGCCTCCATTTTCTCAGCACACGATGTGACAGTCTATCCCATCCTCATGGCAGTTGGATTAGACACAAAGAAATGGCCAAAGTTCGGTGCGAATGTCATCTTTGAGCTTTTCAAAAACAAAGATACGCAGGAGAGATACGTGCAGATGCGATACAACGGGAAGAAAACAGAAATGCCAAGATGCAACCCTGTTAGAATCAAAGACGGGCTCTACTGTCCGCTTGAAAGCTTTGTCCAGATGTGCAACGAGACGTACATACAGAACTTTTCAGAGGCTTGCATAAAGGAATAAGGCGTACAAATAAACGATTTTTGGTAATTTTTCTTTTTATGGATAAAACATTTCGTAAGGCAGCAGATATTATATGCGAATATATTAACGAAAGGAGCGAAGACATAGAAGATCCACTGCGGTTTGCGAATGATGTGTTGTCGTACTACATCATAAACGCGGAAAACGAGAGCATTGTTGGCTTTTCAGAGAGCATTTTCAGAGAGACCATTGTAGATCTTCTCTCCACCGATGCAGCCGAAGAAAGCGACATAGAGGTTATGGCGCAAATACCAGTGTCGTGCATCGACTACGACAGCCCCTTCCAGAGAAAAAGAAGAGGAAGCGTGAGCGCCTCTGGAAATCCCTTTGCGCAGGTGGAGGAGCATCCTAAGGACAAAAGTGTCTCGGAAATGCTTCTGAATATTCTGAAAAATACGCGAGTTATAGCCCAGACGATGGACACCGAGCAGATGGAAAAACTCGTAGCAACAATGTACGTGCAGCCGGTCAAGAGCGGGGAAGAGCTTATAAAGCAGGACGAGTACGGAAAAACAATGTATCTGATAGAAAGCGGAGAGTTCCAGATCTGGAAGAACGGAAAGCTAAGAGCAACGCTTCGAGAAAACTCTCTTTTTGGAGAAATATCTCTTTTGTACAGCTGTCCCAGAACCGCAAGTGTTCTCTGCACGATAGATGCACAGGTTTGGGTCGTAACTTCAGACGCGTACACTTCGATTCTTATGGTGCAGCAGAGAAAAAACAGAGAGCTTATATGCGCATTTCTTGAAAAGAATAAAAAGTATGTAAATCTATCGGCTAAAGAGAAGGAAAGAGTCCTGCAGTCCGTGCACATACTGCACTTCTCAAAAGACGATGCAGTAACGGTCTCAGATCCCGGCATATTTCTTGTTTTGGAAGTGAGCGCATCTGAGAAAGAGGCGAACAAAGGCGGAAACGCCGTGTATTCTGAAAGAATTGTGCCTGGAAAAACCATACCCAGCGGAACTGTCTGCAGGTCTGATACAACTGTTCTTTTTATTCCGGACTTTATAAATGCTATAATTGACGGAAAAGACAAAAAAGTACAGTTTAACAGCATTAAGTAAAACTTTTTCAGCTTATCTTATTTTTGGCAAAGTGCTATGGCACAGTGTACTTATTTTTCTATGCTAAAGCTCTCCAAGTCAGCAGTAAATAGATGAGAAACACCCATTTCAAAGAAACTGTGCTGCTTAGAAAGTTTTGCTCTCTATGATCTATCTCACAGAAAGGCTACAGTGCGCTTGAGCTCTACAGCTATACTTATTGTATGACCTACTGAAAAACAGCACTTCATCTGGAGCAGTGAATATTTTTACTTCGATTATACTCACAGTATGCATCAGTCAAGAAGGATGAAAAAAGTAGAACTAAGAGAACAACTTCCCGGGTGGAATAAACACCAAGAAAAACAGAAGATGTAGTGGTAAGTACTTTTATTACTAAGAGAGCAGATAAAACTCTTTCTAGCTGCCACTTTTCTTTTGCAGACAATGAGAGAAAAAGCTTTGCTGTGCAAATGTGCTGCAAGAAAAAGCTGTTTGTCTATCCAGCACCAAACTCTATGAAAACTTTTCGTCTTTTGAAAGGCCCTCTTGCGGGTACTCAAACTTGAGAATCTTCTGCATTATGTCTACAGTGGTCAGCATAACTGTCCGACAGCATGGCCGTTTAAACCCGAGCTGCGTCAGTATGCCTGCTTTGTCATCAGAGACCGTGCATCTCTCCATGTACTCTTCCCACTTGCTGGAGACTTCTTTTCCGCACGTAAAACATCGAACTGGTATTAGCATAAAAATTTACTAGCTCGCCGCTCTTAAATAGAAATTTTTACAAAGTGCACAGATGTCATGCATCACCGACTGTAACAGCTGTCCTTCCAAAGGAGCGTGCGCAATAAAGAACGAGGGCGAAGGGCCCAGCAAGATAGAAAAAAGTTTTATGGATAAGATCGTAATAGGAGTAATGAGCGGAAAAGGCGGAGTGGGAAAAAGCACAGTTTCAGCTAGTTTGGCACTGCAGCTCTCCGCCGAAAGAAAAACATGCATCATTGATGCAGACATAGCAGGGCCAAGCATTGCGAGGGTAGCAGGCGTTGACAGCTCGCAGATCATTGCAGAGACACACATTCCTTCGAAAGTTGACTCTTTGTACGTATTTACACCAGAAAAAAAGAGTGGGCCCACCAAGGGAGTAGAAATCCTGCAATATCTAGAAAAGATCAGCATAGAAGAGTACGATGTGATCGTGATAGACACACCGCCAGGCACATCAGATGTCCACATTGCCCTTGCAAAGCACATTCCAAACATAAAGATTGTCCTGGTAACCACGCCGCACAAGCTGAGCATAGCAGACACTAACCGGCAAATATCATTTTGCAATAAGTCTGGTCTGGAGATAGCTGCAGTTGTGGAGAACATGAGCGGGTACAAGTGTGCAAGCTGCGAGCACGTGGTTCCTCCCCAAAAAACAGCACATCTGACCAATCTCAGAGCAGATCTACCGTGCATTTCAATACCCATGTCTCAGATGATAGCAAAAGAGTCAGATAGCGGTGTCATCCAAGAGCTAAAAAAATACATGAATATGGCTGAACTGAAAATTTTTAAATAATGCAAGCTGCAATGCATGCGCTTAAACAGCCCATAGAAAATATAACAGACGAAAAAATAGAAGAGATAGAAGAGTACATAGAGAACGAGGAAAGAGTGTACCAGGTGGCATCAGAGATAGAGCTCACTCTCTTTTCGTACATAAAAGAAAAAAGCTGCTCTTTCGGAAATATAAGCAAAGATATATAGAAAAACAAAAGAAAATTTTATGAATAGGAGAAGAAGAACCGCAAGACAGAGCTCAAATGTGTTCATGGCCTTCACACAGCCGCAGATACTGGAGCTGAAGGAGATATTCAATCTTCTGGACAGCACGGCAGACGGGTTTATTTCAGAGGAAGACCTTGTTTCCTTCCTGGACAGCATAGGTGCTCCTCTTACGAACGAGGAAATCAGTGAAATGATGTGCGACATGGGCGAAAGATTCAACTTTACGCAGTTCCTTACGTCTCTGTGCGAGAGACTGGCAAACCTCGATGCACAGAATGTAATTGAGCAGGCGCTGGGAACATTTGACCCTGCGTGCTCGGGAAAGGTGGCCATTGCGGACCTCAAGGAAAGCCTTCTCCAGGGCGAGGGCGCAATCACCCCGCAGGAGTGGAGTGTTCTGGAGAAGGAGCTGAAGCCAGAGGAAGGAAAGCTGCCCATCCCAGAGATTGCCAAAATCATAAAAAACTGTGGGCTTGTGTTTGCTAAGTAGTGGATCTGTGTGACTGCAAAACACATTCAATAAAATGGCAATTGTTTATCTAGATTTAGACTACTTTCAGTGCGGTAGAGCATTTCAGTTGTATATACTGGTGTACTTTTTGTGCATAATTTGGAAGATCTCAGCGTTTTTGTCTTATTCTTTGGTCCACTTCCTGTGGTACGCAAGGCTGTGCACAGAGTATCCAATTAAAGGTTTTTCATATAATTTGCAGAGTTTTTGTTTGTATGGAACTATCTATAATAATACCTACGCACAACGAAAAGAGCAATGCGCCTCTTTTAATGCACCTTATCTCAAAGGTGCTGAAGGGAGTTGCATACGAAGTGATAATAGTGGACGATGGAAGCACCGATGGAACAGCCGATCTGTGCTCAAAAGTTGCAGAAAAAACAGGCATAGAAGCACAGATTCTTGTGCGAGATCGAAAGATGGGGCTAGGAAATGCATACAAAAGAGGAGTAAGCCACGCAAAAGGAAGCTACATCGTTATTCTTGATGCCGATCTAAGCCACGATCCCCGAGAGATCCCCAATCTTCTCAGAAAAATCAAAGACACACAGGCTGGGATAGTCATAGGCTCTAGATACAGGGAGGGCGGAGGCACGTGCAACTGGCCGTTTCTCCGCAAGCTTACAAGCCAGGGCGCAAACATCCTTGCACACATCTTCACAGGAAAACAGAATACAGATATGACGAATAGCTACCGCATATACAAGAAAGACATAATTACATACGCAATTCAGAATGTACAGGCGCAGGGCTTTGCCTACCAGATGGAGATACTCTTCCACTGCAGCAAAAAAATAGAAGAAATTCCCATTAAGTTCTACGAAAGGCTCTCTGGGCGCTCCAAGCTGTCTGTAAATGAATACGCACAGTTTCTTCTTTGGGGAAGCTCTTTATTGGCCAAGCGTGTAAAAAACAGCACGCAGGAGCTCCTATACAGCGAATAGCTCAGCAATTCTAAAGAGAGCGTGATCACAGATATTTCACGCTCTTGCACAAAAGATGCTCGAATATTTCTATATGAAGACGCAGTATTTTTACTTTTTTTTATGGATAAGTCGGCGTTTGAGCTTCTGAACTACTTGAAAGAAGACGAGATAAAGACGATGTACTTCGACAGGAGATACACAGGCACAGAGGATGACTATTTTGATGAGCTGCTTACATCGGGAACAATATACGTGGGAAATCTTGCAAAAAACATCGAAGAGTCGCAGCTGTACGCTCTCTTCTCCCAGTGCGGGCGTGTAAAAAGAGTGATCATGGGCCTGGACTCGAAGAAGTACACGCCCTGCGGCTTTGCATTCGTGCAGTACGAGAGCAACGAGTCTCCGATGCAGGCTCGAAAGTACTTCTCAAAGTACGCAATTGGAAGAGCCCCGATCTACATCGACCTAGACAGCGGATTTGCCGAAAACAGACAATTTGGAAGAGGATCAAAGGGCGGGCAGGCGAAGGAAGACTACGGCGGATATGAAAGAAAAAGAAGACATGTTTAATAAAGAAAACTTAATAAATTTTAGATGCATATTTTAAATGTAGCAGAGAAGCCGTCCGTCGCAAAAGCAATTTCAGATATACTGTCAAACGGAAGCGCGCACTCAAGCAGTGGATTCAATAAATACTGCAGAGTTTTTAAATTTGACCTTCAACTCTCCGGAGCACAGACGAAAATGGTGTTCACCAGCGTGCTCGGGCACCTATACGCCCTGGAGTTTGAGAGAAAGACTCTGTGGAGTGAAGTTGATCCGATCAGTCTTTTCGGGGAAAGAGTGCACTGGACAATCCCAGCAGCAATGCAGGATGTGTCTAAAACCATAGCAAATCTCAGCTCGCAATGCGCAATGCTTATCATCTGGACAGACTGCGACAGAGAAGGAGAGAACATAGGCACGCAGATCTCCAATCTTGTACAGAATAAAATCAGAAGAGTCAAAAGAGCGCGCTTTTCGGGGCTGAGTAAGTACGAGATTTTCAGAGCCCTGGAGAATCTTGGAGAGTTGAATGCACACGAGTCGAAAGCAGTTGAGTCAAGGATAGAGATAGATCTTCGGATAGGCGCAGCAATAACTCGGCTGCAGACCCTCCAGCTGCAGAGCGTTTTAGAGAACAAGTCAGTTATCAGTTACGGCAGCTGCCAGATACCCACACTAGGCTTTGTGTGCGAAAGAGAAGAAAGCATAGAGAACTTCATCGAAGAAGAGAACTGGAGCATACAGGTTGAAGTAGAAAATAACGGCAAAAAAGGAGTGTTCAAGTGGGACAGAGGAACTATATACGATGAAGACTACGTAAAAAGCAAGATGGAATGGATAAAAGACGGAGAGCTGGTCGTAAGCAGGCTGGAAACAAAGAAAGTGCAGAAATGGAGGCCGTATCCCCTCCGAACTGTTGAGCTGCAGAAGTTCTTTGCCAAAGGCCGAGGCGTCTCTAGCTCGCATGAGCTTATGAACATCGCAGAGTCGCTCTATACGTCTGGATACATCAGCTATCCCAGAACAGAAACTGACGCATTTCCTTCTACCTTCAACTACAAAGAGCCTCTGGAAAAGCTAAAACACGATTCAGTGCTTGGGGAGTACGCTGCAAGTCTCAGGCCAGGGAGACCCTCAGCAGGAAGACACAACGACCAGGCGCACACGCCAATATATCCCATGAAGAGCGGATCTGATCTAAGGGGGAAGGAAAGGGCTGTATACGAGTACGTAGCCAGACGGTTCCTTGCCTGCTATAGCGAGAACGCAGAGGGAGAGGAAGAGCTGATTGAGTGCACAGTCAAAGGCGAGTGCTTTAGGAGAAAGACTCTGAAGGTCCTGAAAAAGAACTATCTTGACGTATTTATCTACGAGAAGTGGGGAGATACAGAAATTGACCTGGGGCTATCCCTGGGGCAGGCGCCTAGGTGGGCAGCTAGCCAGAAAGAGTCCAAAACAGAAAAGCCACATCTTCTTACCGAAGCAGAGCTTATCGCAAAAATGGATAACAATGGGATAGGAACAGATGCGACCATACACGACCACATACACCGGATAAAAGAAAGAGGATACATCCATGTCGTTAACACAAACTCACTGAAGAGCACATGGCTTGGGCGCTCTCTAGTGAACGGGTACAAGAGCATAGGCCTTACGATCAGCGAGCCGCATTTGAGAAAAGATTTTGAGTGCAACCTCAAAAAAGTGTGCAGCGGAGAGTTTAGCCCAAGTGTGCTGGTGCAGCAGGAGCTTAAGAAGTACGAAGAGATATATAGAGTAATAGAGAGCAACATTTCAAAATTCAAAGAGGAGTTCATAAAGAACAAAAAAGGCCCAGGGGAGGGGGGAGAAGCTTTGATGGCAGGAAATAGGAACAGTCCTTCTGAGCTGGAGAACAAAGCTCTCACAGAAGACACACGCTCAACCGGTGCGTACAAAAAAACCTTTTCTCGACCCGAGCCGTCTTTTCGGAATAAAGATAGCAAAACCACTAAAAAAGTATACAGAAATCACATAGATATGGAAGACTCTGCAGATAACAATGGACAGCAAAAAAAGAAAAAGTACGAAAAAGAAAGGTTTACCAGCAAGATAAACAGTCCAAAGAAACCGTTCGCAAAGGACAAACCTGCGTTCCAGACAGAGGGAAGATATCCTGGATACAAGTCAGCAGCTGAGATTTTAAGACAAAAGGACACTGCACACACTAATAACGGTCTAGAAGATGGAGATGATAACTCATTCGTAGCACAGCTGCCAAAAGGCACCATCGTATGCCTCTGCAACATAGTGGCCAAAGAGAAGAAAGTGATGAAAGAAGGGCCTAGTAAGGGAAAACTGTTCTATGCCTGTGCAGCAGGTCAGTGCGATTACTTTGCATGGAAAGACTCGGCAACTGAGAATGCTGCACAGGCGCGGGCTATACTCCTTAAAAAAGACGCACCGGCCCCTAGAGAAAGAGCTCCCATGAGTTCTATGCACACTGATAAGGTAAAATGCGATTGCAACATGTCAGCGAAATACTTTCTCTCTAAAACTGCGCGAAACAACAACAGAGGGTTTTTTAAGTGCAATAAGAGCTACAAGCCGTGTTTATTCTTCAAATGGGAGGATGAAATAACAGATTTAAAAAAAGAGAAATAGTTATTACTGGGTAAATATTGGATCAAATTCTGTTGTACTTTTAATCATAGATATTTGTGATCTGTTAGATAATCTTCAAATAAACATAGAATGAATAATAAAGATTTATTGCCACTCTCAATTACAAACATATGTACCAAATTGTATGGGTCTATGAGGCGGGGAATGATAGCAGAATTCCTTCTGTATTTATAGACAATATTTTGATCATAAAGCAGAGCCACTAAGCACCAAAATGATTAAGATTACCAACATTGAATTCTCGGGTTATATTAATATCTATATTCAGCATATAGTAGAGAGTACACTAATACCAAATCATAAATAAATTTAATTCCTACTCCAACTACAGAACAAAAAGAGATCACGGAACATGCCATAGCTATCATATCATTTTTATCTATACCAGTGCAAATGATGTTCTTGGGCCATTCTCGGGCTATGCTCTTAGGCCACAACACATCTTCCCATTTACTCAAGCATTCTAGGCAGGTATGAAGTAGCCTCGGGCGCCTTCAACAAGAGATACTCACTTATTGCAAAGGCACAGCTTGCAAAAGCCGCGTGGCTCCCCATCTTTTGCGCTCCTTCCAGCGCAAAATACTCAAGAGCCTTTTTCTTTCCTTTTGTTCGCCTGAGTGCCTGCACCACCCCTTTTACTCCTCCAATGATGCCCCCCAGCACAAGCCCTGCGCCTGTAGCAAAATATACCCTTCGTATGTCGCTGTCTTTATATAGCTGCAACTGCTGTGTTTCTTTTTTCATTTTCTTTTGCGCACATGAGAATAAATCATGCCAACCTCTCACGCACAATAATATACGGCACCTCTGCCGTTCGCATATCAGAGCCAGGCGTTGATGCAACCCATCGGTGGCGGGTCTACGTCCGAGGATACAAAAATACAGACATAAGCTACTTTATTCGAAGCATCACTTTCAAGACACACGAGACATTTGCAAACCCCACAAGAACAGTCGAAGGCCCGCCCTTTGAAATCGAAGAGTGCGGCTGGGGCGAGTTTACTATTGCAGGAAAAATCTACTTCACAGACGCGCACGAAAAACCTCTTTCATTTATTGTGTCTCTAAAGCTCCACAACGACCCGACAAACAGAGTAATTGGAGACATCGAGTACAACGCAAACGAAATAGTAAACGAGAGAATGGACACTATAATATTTGAAAGCCCCTCTGAGGCCATATACAAGATCATGCAGAGCCATGAAGAGCCAGCATTCGATGGCGACATAGAGAAAAGAATTGTCGAAGAGCGCACAAAGATAGAAAAGGCCATAGACTATCTCATTTCAAAACTTGGAGAAGAAAACATAGTTTAGCCGGTCTTTCCACGCCCTCAAATAAAGTTAGTATAAAATTACCACTCTTATCTGAACATCAGATTCAGAAGTCTTGCAGTGATTCTTCTTTATTTTTCCTATGAGCGAGGACTTCGTATATAAAAAATAGCACGCGAATATTTTTTAATAAAATGGAAGTTCTGACGCTGGATGATGTATACTATACCCGGAAAGAAGGGCCACAAAAGTCGGTGGTGAAAATGGCAACTTCTGGAATAGGTATAAAGGTGCAAGGAGTTGCAGAAATCACAACAATAACAGCAGACGAGATAAAGGAAATTGTAGAGCACTACGGAGTGATTGACCACACTGTAAAAATAGTGAGAAAGAACGGGACAGTATGCATACTGGACGGAGTTACTGCCGAGCACCTGGAGAACATAAAGCAGTATGCAAAAAAACACTACAAGC
The DNA here is from genome assembly GCF_024244105.1 of Nematocida minor. Lineage (NCBI taxonomy): Eukaryota > Fungi > Microsporidia > Nematocida > Nematocida minor. The sequence continues at coordinate 52,551 of NW_026250402.1, read as the reverse complement.
TAAACATCTACCACAAGGCTCTTTCCGTTGAGGGAGGCGTGCACGGGCAGATAGAAGTGCAGAACACTTCCCTGGAGTTTAAGGCACAGGATAGAGCAATATTTGACGTACCGCTCGGGCTTATCTCTAATGCATACGAGAGAAAAGGCGAAGGCATCATAGATATAGACGAAACATACTTTGGAGTCTCTGAAATACGGTTTGGCTGTCTCAAAGAGGAGAGCAATGTGCTGCAGCTGATTGAGCTGATAAAAAGCTCCTCTGCGGGAAGCGACCAGCTAGAGGTCTTCTCGATTGACGAAGTTGCATGCATCCTCCCCAGAGGAAAGTCCAAGCTCTCCCTCACGGCTACGTGCATGTATTTAATTGGGAAAAGATACAGCCACCAAATGCTGTTCAGCAGCATCACCCGAATGTTCTACCTTGAAAGAAGCATGGAAGAAGGCGTTGAGGAAATGTCGTATCTTATATTCGAGCTGAGCACACCGGTGCGCCAGGGACAGACAAGGTACCACTTTGTGAACCTTCTCCTTCCAGAGGACAAGATAAAAGCGACTCTGGGGAAAAACTCTACAATTCTGTACGCTGACGAGGAGGAAGAGCTTCCCGTGCACGAAGAGGACAAAGAAAAAATTGAAGAGCTGGGTCTTAAGTACGTGCAGGAAGGGAGTCTCTCTGAGTGTGTAGTGGGAATGGTTGAAAAGCTCTCAGGCATAAACTCGATCCACACAGGGACATTCACCACATCCACGGGAAGCAAAGCGCTTAAGTGCTCACTGAAGGCTAATGAAGGCTTCCTGTATCCGCTGAAGAAAGGCTTCCTCTTTGTGCCGCAGATTGCATACATTGAGTACGATTTGATCAAAACAGTTGAGTTTAGCAGAGTAAATCTGAGCTCAAGGACCGCAAAGACCTTCGATGTTAGAGTTATTATGCAGGACAAAAAAGAGTATATGTTCAACAGCATTCAAAAGGTGGAATACAACGCACTGGAGGCGTACCTTACAAAGAAAGAAGTGCACTGCCTGAACGAAGTTGTCAATGAAGTGTGGACTGGCACTAATTCAGGTGATGACGACGAAGAGACAGCAAGCGATGAAACAAGCGAAGAGCTCTCTGAGGAAAGTGACCCTGAGACAGAGCAAAACTCTGAACAAAACACAGAGCAGGATTCAGAGCAGAATTCAGAACAAAACAATTCAGAGTCAGAAGAATAGGATGTTAAAAAATATAATAGCTTATCGCAATAAAATAACAAATACTTGGCTTAAGACATATTTATTTATTTAGGACATTTTCTTCATTTACTTTTACTCTTTAACTTGCAGGCACCTTTTATAATAAAATAGATTAAAAGTACCATTGCTGTGTTTATATTTAGCCATACTTTATATATCAGTGATTTTTAAGGGTTGTAAAGGCTCTTAGTGATTCTTTGTATTTATCTTCCATCTCTTTTTCATGCAATAGCATTTTCTTCCTGTACTCTCTTTGTTTATCTTTCATGGATTTTGTTTTTTCTCCAATAGTTGTATTGATAGCACTGGCTGCTGCAGCCTTTTGCTCTTGCAAATTGAGCGCATTACTGTAGCTTTTTTTCATTGCATTGACATGCCCTATTTCAGCTAAGTACTTTTGCTTATTTATTTCGTGCTCTTTTTCACACTCTGCAAGTGATTTTCTCATTTCTTGTATATCTTTTGTGTGCATGCTGTTCTTTTTTATTGCTTCTTTTATGCTTCCGACATCTTCTGACTCTGATTTCTTAGATTCTACTCCAGCTGTGCTGTATAGCTCTGCCAGTGCACTCTGTCCTTTTGTATCAAACTCACTACTTTCGCTGATGGTTGCATTGCTATGCACAAGTGTACTATCTCTTACGCCATGCATCTCCTGTTTATTACTGTACTCTTTCTGAATCAGAAATAGAGTGTTCTTGAGTGAACTCATGAACTTGTTGGCTTCTTCTAAATCTTTTGAATGCGTAGAGAGATCTTTGCTCTTAGTATACCTTTCATTTTCCACTTCAAGCAGTCTTTTCTGCTCTTCTTGTTTTTCAGTTAGCTTCTTCTGCTCTTTTTCAAGCTCTTTGACTTTCTCTAGGTTGTAGGTAGTACTTTCGAGCTTACCCTGCTTGCTTATGGTTTTTTCAATGTCTGAAATGCTTCTTAGCAGTCTTTCATTTTCGTCTTTCTTTTTGTTTATCCTGCTATTCAGTGAGTCAATGTGTTCTTTCTTCTCCAGCTCTTTTAGCTTTAGGCTTTCTAAATTTTCTTCTTTCTTTTTACTCTCCTCTACAAGCTTTTTATAGTCCACTCTACTGCTCCTATTTCTGGCTATTAGGCCAGTGAGCTTTGTTTTTACCTTTTGCAGCCTTTCCTTTATCGTTGGCTGCATGCTTCTTAGAATCTCATTTCCTTGCTGCAGCTGTTCGCTCTCTCTTTGCACATGGTCTCTGTATGCAAGTAATTCTTTTGTTTTTGCAGACTCTTTGGCTTGTAGAGTGTTAAAAATACTCTCTGCTGTTGCATTTTCACCCAGTGCTAAATCTTTAGCAATATCGCTGTATTCTGTTTCTGTTTTGGCCATTTGGCTCACTGTCTCTCCGCCAGCCTGTATATTCTTGGCTATTTCAACATATTGATTGTTTTTCCGAATATTTTGCATAATGATGTAGAGCTGTGTTCGAATAGCATTCAGTTTTTTTAATCTTTGGGATTCTGCAGTAACTGGTGGCGTCAGTGTGGGCTTGCTGCGTGTAGGCTGCAAATGCGCTCTCTGCGGTGACTGTGGCGGTGCATACGCTACAGGTTGTGCATGCTCTCTGTAATTTGGGGGATTTGATGCTACAGGTTTGCTGGGCGCAGGATAAGAATGTACTATAGACTGCTTTACTTGAGGCGGTGTGTGTTGTGGCGTATTTATTGCACTATGTTCGCCAGAGCTTTCATTAAGCTCTTCTAAAATGCTTCTGCTGTCAAGTTTTATTTTGAAGTCCTCCAGTGCTACGTATCTCCTGATTCTTTTTGTTTTATCAGAGGAATAATAAAAATCCAGCTTTGAGCTCATTGGCACAGAATGGCTGGCTGTGTGTCTGGAGACAGAGCTGTCACTTTCAGAAGCAACGTTTTTTATGTAGAACAGTGTTTGCATTTCAAGTTCCATTATGTCTTTGGTATACCTTAAAAACTTCATAACGATATTTGCTTTTTCTTCTTTGAAAGAGGAGTAGTCTGTTGTAGATTTACTGAGTCTTTTAACGGGATTTATACTCGAGGTAATTGACAAGCGCAGGTGTGAAATACTTTCCCCATAGCATCTCTTTAGCTCTAATAGAAAATTTGACACCTCTGCATCAATGGCAGAGTAATACTCGAGCACCAGAGCAGGTATATTAGAGCCAGCTGATGTTCTTTGGCTCTGCAGCATCTGGCTTTTGTGACCTTTGACTGATTTAAAAAGAGCTTCGTACTTTTCTTTTATTTTTTCGTTTGTTTGGCTGTATTCATAATTAGTATGCCTATTCATCCAATTGTTTAGATCAATGACTTTGTTTGTGGTATAGCTTATTTCGTTCACAAGCAATCTGTCTATGGCATCTATTGCTCTGTTTGTGCTTTTTGGGTCAGAAAATGTCTCAATGTAGTTCACGTGGATAGATGAGACCATTTCTGCGTTTCTGCTTGGGACGATAGCATTTTTTTTCCTGCTTGGCATAAACATCCATGCAAGAGCTCCCATGTACTGGTCGTTGACTCTGTCTCTAAAAATACACTCTATTCTTTCATTGGAAAAGAATCTGTCCCAGGCATACACACTCTTTGCTTCGTGCTCTTGTTTTATTAGTTCTTCAACTGTGCCTATTGCTTTTTTTTTCTCCTCTACTATTGAAGCAGCCAGCTTCTGCAGATAAATACTGTAGTCTGTGCTTTTTGATCTTTCTCTTATGAAGCTTTCTAGAGAGTCTGAGTATGTTTCTCTGTCTATCTTTAAGCTATTTTGTGAATATCGTAGGTTTCTTTTTCTCTTCTTTATCTTTTTTACTTCTCGCGCGTTTACTTGAGCATCTGCTTGGTTGCTGTCTTCATACTCTTCTCCTCTTTCCTCAATATCGCTCATAATAATGTAATTTGAGATACTGTGGCTACTTTCTAGTGCCGACGAGCTGTTAAACACAACCGTGCTTTCCTGAGGCTCTAGGCGAATTTGTCTAGTGGCTACCATACCACCTCCAAGTGCTTTCTGTATTGCTAAGACTGCAATAGATATAATTGCCTTTCTTTTGCACAGTGCATACTTTCCCTTCATTTTCATAATTTTCTTTCTAATTTCATTTTTTATCTATTATAGCACATACGATCTTTATCATATTGCAAGTGATCTCAAGAGCTATCAACACAGCATGGGTAAAACTTAGCATTATGCTCATCTATAGAGAGAAGACAATCTCATATTAGATAGATCTTCATACCTCAAATGGTATCTGATTATATAGCCAGCCTAATGTGTGTGTTTTCTTTAGAATACATATTTGAATATTCCAATGAAAATAAAAAAGTGTATAGCAATTGGCCACTCAGACAAAATATGTAGTAGTTGAAAAGCTCTGCAAAATAAACTAAAATAAAAATATTTGTAAACAGAGCAAGTTCTAATTTTAGCCTCCATCAAAAGTTAGCACCCTGTGTATTTAAAAGTATGCATATTTGAATATTCTCGGGTTATATCTAAATGAGAAAACTTGCAGATAGCACACACAGATTCATATTTACAAAAGTTTTATTAAATCAGGTGTTATTACTCCATTGGCACACTCTAGTAGAACACCAGAAGAGACATGTGCTTAATAGCTAGAAAAACACGAGAGCAATAAAAAAAGGTATGAAAAATATTTTTATTAGATACTGCACAACCCATGAAAAAACTAAATAAATAATTAAAACTTTTAATTTTTCAAGAATAAACAAAGAAAATGATGCAACAACAAACAGTGTTAGTTAACGAACTCACAACAACAGAAAGAAGCGAGCTGATTCTAGAAGAGGAAGAGAAATTCAGCACCGAATGGGACACGATCTACAAATCTACAAAAGGATTTATTATAAACGAGTTTCCGCGCCTAATTCTCTACACCGTAGGCCTTTTCTTCATTGGCCTCCACATGAAGTCTTTATACAACGATCCATACAGACTGTACTTTGAGAGAACAGAAAAGAACGCCTTCTTGTTCAGAAAGGGGATAGTCACCGGTGTTTTCATTCTTCTGGCATCGTATGTTGTGTTTTTCATGCACTCAATCACAAAAAAGCTCGTTGACCTGAAAACAAAAAAAGATAAGACAGTGGCGCTGATAAACAGAGTGGCGCTGAGCCTGGTTGGTGTTCTAATATACGGAGGACTCGGATTTTTATACGTGAGACTGATGGAGCACAAATACATAGGCTGTCTGATGTCCTTTATCTATTTTACAACTTTCTGTATTGTTCTACAGTCAATCTGCAGCATTGCAACGAGTATATACAGAAGAATAACTGGAATAAAGAGCATTCCAACAAAGGGAGAGAAGGCAATAGGAGACCCAGACAGCAACTTTTTCTTCTTGGTGTACTCTCTCTTTGTAGGCTCCATAATGTTGCTTTTCTTCACAGTCTCTACAATTCTGTGCGGAGACATTGTGTACTACATAGTAAAAGACTTAAACGGGCACCCGGTCCCCCACACCATTATAAACGGAAGGTATCTTCTGCTAGGCGATGTAAATGTGTCTTAAGGTATCTGAAAGTGCACGCTGCTTTTAATCGCTAGTTAATTATATTCTGCACTTTAATTAATTCTCATATGCAAACATATTTTTAGTAGCTCCGGAGTGATGAAAGATGCATTTGTTGTATATCTTGAAGTTGTCCTGTGCGCATGGGAGTGCAGAAGAGCTGCACTGCTTTTAGTCAATATTCTGATAGGACGAATGTTTATACTCGTCGGGTACCATCTTTACTGTTTGAATTAGGAAGGTTGCATCCATCACTGATATGCATGCAGGCAAAACAGCACAATTAATACTTTAATCACAAAAATAAAAGACAAGAGGATGTCTGCAAGGAAAGTCTCATGGGAACATAGATTCTTCAGAGTATCTCGAGAATCCACTCCCTTTGGAGACATTACTAATAAATATTCATAAGTTAAAAATCAGTCGTTATCTACAGATCACAAACTCATATTTAGTGCAGAATGGTGCAGATAGAGAACAAAAAGGTACCCTCAAGATTCTTTTATTTTCCAAACTTACTGATATGAAGAAGCAAGTCAACTACTCTGTGCGAGTATCCATACTCATTGTCGTACCAGGAAATAAGCTTGACAAAGCGGTCTGAAAGGAAAATAGAGGCTGTAGCATCAAATATGCTGCTAGCACTGTCTCCAATAAAATCGCTGCTAACCACTGCATCTTCTGTGTACTTGAGAATTCCCTTCAAAGTGGTTTCACTTGCTCTCTTCATCGCCTCTTTTATCTCTTCAGGCTTTGCGCTTTTCTTCAGGCGCACAGTCAGATCCACGACACTTACATCTGGCACAGGCACCCTAAAGGACATTCCCGTGAGCTTTCCTTTGAGGCTGGGAATCACCTGGCCAATCGCACTGGCTGCTCCTGTGGACGCAGGAATGATGTTCTGCAGGGCTCCTCGGCCATCCCTGTACTCCTTCATGGACATTCCATCGACTATTCTTTGCGTGGCTGTTAGAGCATGCACGGTTGACATAAGCCCTTCTTCAATTCCAAAGTTTTCTTCAAGAACCTTTGCAATGGGCGCAAGACAGTTTGTTGTGCAGCTGGCATTGCTTATGACGGTTTCTCCTGCGTACTCTTCGTGGTTTATTCCCATTGCAAACATGGGCGCATCTTTGCTAGGGGCAGTTATTATGACAGACTTTGCACCTCCCTTTATGTGCTTTTGGCAGTCTTCCACTGTTTTGAAGATCCCCGATGCTTCTATCACGTACTCAGCGCCGTATTTGCTCCATTCTACCTCAGATGGATCTTTTTTGTTTGTAACTTCTATGGAAAGATCTGGCATGCCTTCTCTTTTTACCACCAGAGAGTTGCTTGTGTGCTCAACCAGAGTTCCCTTAAGAGTGCCGTGTGTCGAGTCTCTGTATAAAAGATACGCAAGATACTTTGCGTCAACAAAAGGATCATTGATGCATCCTATTTCTATGTTTCTTTCTAGGAGTATTCTTGCCACCATTTTTCCAATTCTTCCTGCTCCATTTATGCCTACCTTCATATTTATTTGCAAGTGTAAACAAATATATGGTTATTTTAAATGCTCTCAAGATCCTTTCGTCCGAGACAAGGAACTCGATAACTGTGATGTACAGGCCTAAGCACAGCATACAAAAGTCTTTCATTCTTCCGCCATCCATCAGCGTCAACGTAGAGATATTCCCTATCTCTGAAATAGGAGTGTTTGCTCAAGCAGAGCCTCTGAACTTCATAGACGGGTACATGGGCTGCGAATTTGGGAGACTGCGCATCACCCCGTGCACAGCAGAGGGCTTTGCTCTCCCCGAGTGGTTTGATCTTGTTTCTTCAAACGTAGAGATTCCTCTGTCCAAGATAACGGCGTGCGTGGAGGAGAATGTAGATCTTCTCGTGGAAAGCGCAATCCGAAAGTCTGAAAAGGCAAAGTTTAAGGTAAACAATCCGGTTAGTCTGAACTTCGTGGTTTTTTTTGTTAAGATAAACCGGCTGAAGGACGCACTTAGGTGCATAAAAGAGAACATACCCACCTCCTACTCTCTCTCCGCCATTCTTCCCTACATCATCTACGAGATGCTTATCTCTGTTTTACTCAATAGGGAAGATCCTTCCGTATTGGGAAATATAGCATATATCTCAACTGTATTAGACAAGTCAATGTGCAGCAGTGACGAGGACAGGGTGCTGAATGCGATTCTTGTAGGGCTGCAGCACTCTACAGCCAGAAGAACTCCAAGCATTCTTAACATGTACTCTCGCATAAGCATTGCACCGCACAAATCAGCGACTTTCTACTATCTGCTATCTCTGTACATGGGCTCAGGCTACACCACAAAGTACACGCTGATCGGCCTTTCAATGGACAGCCCGCAGTGCCATATGTGCTCCAGCTCAAGAAGTGCCAGTGTCAATAGCACTCTGCAGTCCATTATTTCCCTGGAAAGTGATCTGGTGCTAGAGCGCACGCCGTGTGACTTAGTTCTAGACGAGTACATACACAGCAAAGGATCCATGCCAGACCCTGAAATAATCATTCGCCCGGGAATAGGAGAGTACTTAACCCAAGAAAACCAGGGAATAGAAATGACAGAGACAAGAGATCTGTACTCAGCCAGCGCATCTGTCCATAAGGATGCACAAGAGTCTACGTGCACTGTGTACACTGAGGGGAAAATAACTCTGCAAGTTGCCAGCCCAGGGGTAGAAATAACGGGAATATTACTGGGTAGGCCTCTTTCAGATACAGTGATCGTATCTAGTCAGCCCCTGTGCACAGCAGAAAGAGGCGTGCAGTGCATTCCACCTTTTTTCTCGCAGGAGAATAAGTACAGCTTTTTCATTAGCACTACGTCTACTCTTCTGGAGGTGTATCTAAAGTACAAAGGACGGTCGTACAGCAAAAAAGTAAATATCTCTGTGGAAGTACTGGAGGTTCCCCTATCTAAAAAAATTGCATCACACCGATTGAGCATTGTCCCAGGGGTCAGCTGCACTGAAAGCAGCGAAAAGCAGGAGACAGAGCACTATCTACAAAAGTTTATAAACAGCCCGTTTTCAATAGTCTCCAGAAACCCTCTCCAAGTGAGAGTTCCCTTTTCCTACAACGGACACATGCTGTACAGTGAAGTTGCCTTTGACTGGGACTATATGTCTATAATGAGAATCAAGGAGACAGAAGACTCCTACGAGATACACGCTACCTGCAAAGATATAACTGTCAGATACGCAAAGACATCGCAGAGCATAGACGCAAAAACATCAAAAATCATCCCAAAACAGGAAAAAGCTGAAAAAACGATATCATGGTTTTTTAATGACAAAAGTAAAAGCGGAAAAATCACTCTTTAGCTCTCGCGCACTGCGAGAATCACCAAACAGCTTTCTCTGCATGATCCACGCTAGAAACTAGAAAAGAGGACAAATATTTTCGTCACATAGTAAATAAAATTCATTCTATACCTCCTTACTCTTCTACGTTCTCCACTTCTTCCTCTTCTTCTGAAACATCCTTTTTCTCTGCATCTGGACCCATCCACGCCTCGGTGAAGACGGTGACTAGAGGGGGGTCTAGCACCTGCCCCTCAAGCTTTGTCAGATCAAGATCCATCTTCTTGAAGTTCTCTTCGGTGATAAATAAAATGCCATCGTGCATGCCTTCGGCTTTTATCTCTTCTTCGTTCGCCTCCTCTGCCTCTTCTGCATCTATCGACTCTTCATTGTCGCTTTTCTCTTCTGGCTTGTTGTCCTCTGTCTCTGCGAGCTCTTCTTTTTCTTCTTTATTTTCATCTGCTTTTGCCTCTTCGTTGTTTGGGTTAGAAGACTCCATCTCGTCTATCTCAAACGCAACTTCTTCTTCAGCAGGCACAGCAGGCGCCTCTATTATCTGAATGCCTGGGTAGTCTATCTTCACAAAGTATCCAACTCTCACAAACTCCTGATTCTCTGCGGTGTAGAACAAAAAAAGTATCGATGTGAGCCCAATGAGATGCTCCCTTGGTATTTTGCTCATGTCTGGGATTTCTGTTTCTAAGTCAAACTCAGCTACCCCCGCAGGAATCCCTTCTACTGTTTCGCTGCAGAGAATCTGGTCGTAATCATTGTTCGACGAGCTGACTATATACACAACCTTTACCTTCAGCACTGCGTTGGCCTCGGTTGAAGACACGCACACAGTGGGCGTCATTTTCTTTTTGAGAATGTCCGTTGGCCCATTGTTGTTTGCAAAGAAGTTTATAAAGCACACTTCGATCATGCGCAAAAAATTATTTTAAATAAAATACTTGCAAGAAATACTGCACGCCTACTCTTTTCAAATGTAAACAATCTACGCCACACTGCTATCTCGTGCTGGTCACAATTAAAAATGCTGTATTCAACGGAAATAATATATTTATTTCAAATAAGTAAAATCTACCTGTTTCTGGCTTTTTAACCGAAGAGGTCCATGTCTCCTGAGCTTTCTTCTTCGCTTTCTTCCTCCTCCTCTACTTTCTTAGCTTCTGGGGCAGCTGCAGATGATGCAGATGCGGCTGCTGGAGCTGCAGACTGGAGCATAGAGACACCCTTTGCGATGAGCTCGTTGCTGTTCTTTCCTTCTACGGCTGCAAGAAGTGCTTGGATTTTTGCGGAATCGCTCTTTCCTCCTAGAAACTTGATGAAGTCTTCTATCTCTGCTGCATTTGGGGCCTTAGACTTTGCGCACTCTAATAATCTGTATGTTAGTAAACAATCCATAATACAGGGGGAAAAATAAAAATAATTTTTACCATTTCGAATGTCCATGCAACAGCTGCAATTATTTTTAAAAGTGCACAGAAGGTTTATTTAGCTTTGTCTGTGTGATCAGTCCTAGGCTGCTGCGCTAGAGCATCCATTCCTGCTTCTATTTTGGTAGGCTGATCTTTGCCAGTTGTAGATCCTAATAGACATCCAGAAGCACCAGAGACAACTTGTTCTATCTTTATCTTGTTCGCATAGTGTACAGCCTGTTTACAGTGAGCTCTTTGTGCACAAGAGAGTTTCTGGCTGAAAGAACAATTCGAACAAAAGTGTCCATTTCCTCTTCTGTCAAATTTTTAATTACATCTTTATACTCAAGAGATACGTTGTTGACGTGCGTAATGCTGGGATTGGTTCTGTACATAAAGAAGCTGTAGAAATACATTTTATCCTCTACCTCAGCGTATTTAGTTGACGGCTTATACGTAAACTGTCCTGGCAAAGTGTCGAGAAAGGGGTCTTCAGCCGTGTAGGTTTCGCCATCTGGGATGCTCAGGGATGCACGCACGCACCTCCGAACTTCCTCGTCGGGAATAGACTCCCTTCCCTGCACACATCTGTCAAACACGTCGATTTGCGGAACCTCGCCATTAAAAAGCTCGAATAAAAAGATGGCATTTTTTAGATTGAGAGTGTACAGAAGACAGAATGCCATTTTTCTATCTATCCCAAGCCTTACGTACAAGTGTGGGATCATCTCCTGGATGCTTTCCCATATGTTGTCTTTTATGTTGTATGCCGTGATAAAAAGCTGTATAACGGACTGGATGTATATCTTGTTCCTTCTAAGAAGCCGGACAAGAATGTTGGAAAAGTGGGGTATCTGGCTCTTCTCGTACAAAACCCCAAGGAGCACGCCGCCAAGTAGATCATTAAAAGCAACAGACTCTAGTTGCGCAAGTATGTTCAGCTCTTCTGTCACCATGACCACATTGGGCCCATAGGCAGTTATGATCTTGTACGCAGTGAATGAGTCTCGTATGGAAGATATGATGTTCTTGTCTCGAAGACTGTGGAGTATCTCGTACACTTTCTGAATTTCTGTAAAATCTTCTGGAATGGTTATGTTCGGGCTTAGATCGCACTCTCCTTCCACATCCTCTTCGTTTGGATCAGTCAAGAAAGAAAAAAGGACTGAAAACTGCTCTTCAGTCTTACTTGCTCTCTGGAGAAGATTTTTGACGACTTCAGTGTTCCATCTTCTTTCAAGGTACAGGAGAGCGTTTGTCAGAAGAAAGAAGTCTTTTGAAGCGTACGCCAGTGCTTCTATTTCCAGCTCCACAATCTTTTCTCTCGTGTACTCTTTCTCCAGCTCTTCTGCGATACAGTTTACGAGTGAGTGCTTCTGTGGCATGTTAGTTATCATGATAATAAGCTCATGTTTCCTTTCTTCAAACTTTGGTATTATCTCCTTTATGTACTCTTCTAAAACAGACTCATGCAGATTAAGTATTTTCTCATTCATGTATAAAAAAATTATTGAATGGTTATAAACCAGACCAATTGCCAATTATTCAAATATCTGCAGCATGAATTCATATTCTCTAAAATAAACACAGTCTAAAAACAGCCTCATTAAGAGCAAAAGAGCTAGTAAGAGTCATTGCTCTCTTATATCTAGCTGTTTTGATGCTTTTCTGTAGGCTGTGCAAGAATAAGCACAGAGCAGTGGTGCAATTATGTGGTGTTCGAATAAAAAGCATTATACTCTGTTATGTGGAGTATAGCAGTAAGTCTTTATGCAGTATAAGGGATATTAGCACTTTTCAGAGATGTTAGGGCTGTCTGTGCACTAAATAAAAGGAAGAAAGTTTTTAATTCGCATTCAATTTACATGAGAAAACTTACACTTAACAACCACAACCAAATAGACATTCTTGGCCTGGGAACGTACGAGACAAAGTGCGAGGAGGCAGATGTAGCTGTTAAAGCTGCAATGGAGGCAGGGTACAGACTGTATGACACAGCCCAAATATACAGAAACGAGAAACAAGTAAGCGAAGCAATTGCAAAAACAGGAGTTGAAAGAAAGGAAGTATTTATAACCACGAAGGTAAGCACAGAAAATCAAGGATACGAGAATGCCCTAGCATCTGTGCGCAAGAGCCTTAAGGTTATGGAGCAGAGCTACATCGATCTTGTTCTGATCCACTGGCCTGGCGCGAAGGGAGTAGACCTCCAGAGCAAAAAAAACAAAGAGCTCAGACACGGAACATACAGAGCTCTTTTGGAGCTGCAGGAAGAAGGAGCTGTGCGCAATATTGGTGTGAGCAACTTCATGCAGAGCCATTTGAGAGATCTTTTCGAAGAGTTCGACAAAAAGCCACAGGTAAACCAGATAGAGCTTTCGCCTCTGTGCTACCCTAAAGACGTAGTTGAGTACTGCCAAGATAACAGCATAGTTGTTCAGTCGTACTCTACTCTTGGCCGCGGTCTCCTTCTGTCCGATGAATATTTAAAGAGATTCCCAGCTCTTGCAGGCATGAAAGAAAAAGGATCACTTGCAAACCAGATCCTGAAGTGGTCCATGAACAAAGACTGCTGTGTGATACCAAAGAGTGTGCACCCTGCAAGAATTATTGAGAACTTCAAGGCACTTGATCAGAGTATAGACCCCGAGGACGAAGAGTTTCTTGACCACTTCCCTGTCCAAGAAAGAACCTGCTGGGATCCCAACACCATTGCGTAAAACGAATAAACATTTACCATGCAGCTACACAAGTGAATTCAAATAAAGAATTTTATCAAATTTAGTTTATTGATTTATTGAGCTTAATTTTCTGCCATGTGTATTCTCTAGATAAAGACCGTTGAGCATACTCCAGTAAGCTATAATTCTCTGCTTTCTATCGATGCCGGTGCTGCTAGCAGGCACTGCTATATAATATTTGGCTGGTTTCTTTTGCTCGCGCCCACTGAATCTTCCCAGTTTTCGCATTTCTCATCTATTTTCTGTTTTTTTGAAACCTGAACGACAGTTTCATCATCCATAGGAGGAATGTATGACCCCATTCTATTGAGAATGCTGTTGCAGGCTTCTATTGACGTGTTCACTCTTTTTTGTTTCTTAGTTGGCCTTTTTTTCCTCTCTGAGAAGCTTGTCAGCATTGCAAATCCGCGCCCGCTTTGTGCGTTTATTTGCTCAATTAGACTGGCGAAGCAGTCCTTCCCCAGAGTCTCTTTCTGCTCTACGCTCTGCACACCCTCTACCTGCACATTGGATACATCCATGTTCTCTTCTTCATGGTGTGTAGAATAGCTCTCTTCTTCTGAAAGCTCTAGCACGCTGCTTGCGTCTGAGTCTTCGCTCATTTCCTCGCGAAGGCCCTCACCAAGAGTGAAAAAATCATCTTCTAAATCGTTGTTGTGCACTTTTCTATCCAGGTGCGCCATGACCTCTCTTTCTTCCTGTGTTCTTGCGGACATCGCAGGGTCTTTTGTAAAGACCATTCCCGTGTACTTTTTTTTCATAAAAATTTGACAGACTCCAAGACAAAGCGTATTTAAATGCTGTAAATATACTGGTAGATTTTTTATTTATCAGAAAAGAATAGCCCGGAAAAAGCTGTAAACCGAGCAGTATCACGCGTCTACAGAGGAAAGAGAACTTTTTCTTTGAGAATTCGAAGACCCACCGACTGCCACTCTTTATCAGTGAGCCACATGTCTTTCGAAGGCTCTATGTTTGTCAGAGCAAATAGGCCGTTCCATGCGACCTGTGTCTTCTCGCTTTCCGATACATACAGGAAAGAAGAGCCTGAAGTGTCCTCAATTATTGAGACTATCTGCTTGGAGTCTTCAGGTATGCTCTCTATGTCTACAGCGCTAACTGTCTCAGCAGGTGCATCCTGCGCATCGCCTTCTGGCGTATTTAAGTGTGTATTTGTTGTGCCTGCCTGCGATGTAACGAGAATAACGGCAGATGTGATCTTTTTTACCCTCTCTGCAGGCGCCATGCGGTATACAATCTCTTTACCAGCGACTAGTAGATCATTTGGCCCTGGCTCCAGTTGTTTCTCTGGCTCCTCTTTGATCCCGCACTTCTGCAGCATGGTATCACTGTATTTTTTGTCGTCGTATATATTTATCGCGTGCTTATTAAGAAAGTGCATACTAAACTCTCCTATCTCAAAGGGCTGGTTGCACAGATGGCAGACAAGCTCAACTGTCCTGTGTTTCATGGGCTCTTCCTTCTTCAGAAACTCTTCCACTATATCACTGCCGTAGAGTGTTGTGCTGCTCTCCATGCCTTCAGTGAAAGTATCAAAAATGCAGTTATCTTCGATCAGCGAAATAGTCTTATCAGAGGAGCTGAAAAACACAGAGTTTGAAATGCCCAAGCCCAGGCTAATGCTCAGCGACATAGGCAGAAGCAAAATGCCCTTAAATCCTGCATGATTTAACACACAGTCCACCATATTCATGATGCTCACTCTGTTCAGGCCATCTGGATACACAAGACCTATGAAAACATCGCTGGCCTTTATGCTTTCCATGCCTGGAAGAGAATACTCTATTTCCCTGACCACTTCAAAAAGGTCCGAGAGTGTTGTTTTTTTTGTCTGCAAATTGGAAAGACTCTTCCCAATTAGACACTCTATCTTAATGGAGTTGCTGTTGTGCTTGTACAAAAAGTCGCCCGTTGTGCTTGTATACTTTGATATGACAACAATGTACAAGATGTCTGTGTCTTTCTTATATCCTGCATATCTGTAGCACTGGGGGACATAGTACGAGCTATCGTTTTTCATGAAGTAGCTGTATATGTTCTTGTTTGCCGTTTGGATTCCTTCTATAGCATGGACAGAGGAAAAAGGAGGAGTATGTTCCATGTGACAGAAAAAAAATAAATATATAAATATCCAGAGGTGCACATCGCTCCAATCAGTGCAATAGCTCAAGTGAAAGATCAAACAATATATTAAAATATATATTATCAAAGCCCAGTAAGAAAAGAAGAAATGCGCTCCCTAAGATGGAAAGTATGCTTATCCGTGAAGTGAAGGGTTTGCAACTTTCTGCACTGGCTGAACATCTGCAGTAGGAGATAAAATAAACCAAAGGAGTAAAAGCTGGAGATTTACAAAAATATTTTCAATGGACTATGAGCGCTGCAGAGAAATACTAGACGAAGACAGCGATGAAGGAGGCCATCCAAACATCGATGACCGCACATTCAAGAAGTGGAAGCAGGAAAGAAAAGAGGAAATAAGACAGCAGCTGGGCCAGCGACTGCAGGCCATTGAGGGAGAGGAAGAGTGCACTGAAGAGGCAAAAAAAATAAAAGATCTTCTGAAAGAGAAGATAGTAGACAGAGGAACATACACAAAAGTATCAGCCACTTCAAGTGTCTTCGAAATAGTTGCAATCGAAACAGAAGACCCTCGCATACAGAGAATAGTAGAGACTATATGCGAGTCAAACAGTGTAATAGACTACATAGCAGTGATTAAAGAAGTACTAGGCACAGAAAAAACAGAGGAAATGGCAGAGCGTATCGAAGAGTATCTGCTAACGGGAATAAAGTACAATATAGAAGAAAAATACTATGCTGCTTCGCAGAGAATGGCACAGTGCATAATGGCGCTGGAGTATGTTAAGATAGAAAGTGGGCCCATCACAGGACACATTCTAGAGGGTATCTGCAGAGAAGGCGCGGCGTACCACCAGAGAATTCTTGACTACTACAGAACAAACTCCAAATAAAAGTGGGTTTGTAGCTCATGCAAGAGTTCTCTATAGTCTAGCAGCAATTGCAATAAAAATAGAGCTAGTTACGCCATTTAAAAACATTTTACAACACTAAAGTGTAGAGATGCACATATAAGCACTCTGAGGAATTAGCAGCACTGCACATGCTCCCATTGCAAATAAATAAATATAAAGAGAAGTAAGCGCAAGCTGTGCATTTGTATACACTTTTATTAGACAGCTCCATGCCTGCTCTCCACTACAGATAGTTGAGGTCCTATGGTGTAGCGGTAGCACCCGGGACTTTGAATCCCGTAACCCGAGTTCGATTCTCGGTAGGACCAATCACATTTTTTCTCTCGTGATCTTGGTTACATCCCTGCTGAAAATGTTCTTGAGCAGCGCTTCCTGTCTGCTGCTGAGTCTCCTTCTGGCGCACGTTACCACCACCACCTCTTTCGTGCTGCTCAGAATGTGGCGGATGTTTATGTTGACAAAAGGAGCCTTTTTAAGATATATGTACAGCTTGGGCTGGATGGACGTTATGTGCATTGGAGAGAGCTCTTCAACAACTATCAGCTCGATTATGTGCAGATAATAGCTGCTTATCAGGCTGTTTATGATCTTTGGTCTGCCTGTGGTATTTAGTAGAAAGTGTCTAACGTAGCATACGTCGTGCCTGATCTTTTCTATGATCTTAGCTCGTGTTTTGCTGATTATTGAGAACATTTTGCTCTCCAGGCGGGAGTACTCCATTATCTCGTGCTTCAGGTGCATACTGCTGCACGATAGAATGTGGTATGCTGTTTTGCTGTACAGATTTATGTGAGCATCATAAACGGATCGATAGCCAATGCTGTCCAATATAGATTGCTCCTGCTCTGGCGACAGAGAAAGGGAAGCAAGAGTGTGCACTTTCCATTGCTCGAGCAGCTTCCATTGGTCTAGTGCAAACAGATACTCAGAGATGATGCTCATGGACAGCCGCACTAAAGGAAGTGTGTGCAATTAATAGAGGAGTACTATTTAATTGACAGTAAAAGATAGAACAGATAAGATATGCTGTACAGAGGAGATGGAGTGTGCACCAGTGCAGATGGAAGAGTGTTCTGATTATCACAGAAGGAAGTGCAGATGGAAGATTTTGATCTAAAGAAGAAAAGAGATCCAGAGACAGAGAAATGCAAAGTGCCACAGTATGTCTACTAAGCACAGAAAGTATCTGGCAATCTGCACCTTCCTAATGCAGTAAATGATTGCCCATAAATATTTGGCAATTTATTTTTTATATTATGGAGCAAAACAAGCAGGATGCGCTTTTAAAGTACCACAAGTCGCTCAAAGACCACGCAGATGCCATGGAGACAATGCGCAGGATAAACGAGTCAATAAAAACCCAAACACAGGAGTACGAGAAAACAGAAAGAGACATAAACGCGCTGCAAAGTGTTGGACAGATGGTGGGCGAGGTGCTCAAACAGCTGGACGAGGAAAGATTCATCGTCAAAACTTCGCAGGGCCCTAGGTACATCGTAGGAGCAAGAAAGAGCATTCCCCGCGAGCTGCTGGTCCTAGGCGCTCGTGTGGCTCTGGATATAACAACGCTCACGATAATGCGGCATCTTCCCAGAGAAGTAGATCCAATGGTGCATGCTATGTCCATAGAAAAGCCTGGAGACATTTCATTTGAGAGCATAGGCGGTCTTGCAGAGCAGGTGCGAGAGATAAGGGAGGTGATTGAGCTCCCCATTAAGAATCCCGAGATATTCAGCAGAGTGGGTGTTTCTGCGCCAAAGGGAGTGCTGCTCTATGGGCCCCCGGGTACAGGGAAGACTCTTTTGGCCCGTGCAGTGGCTGCTACTTTGGACTCAAACTTCCTGAAGGTTGTTAGCTCTGCGATCATAGAAAAGTACATCGGAGAAAGCAGCAGAATGATCAGGGAGATGTTCACGTACGCAAAGAATAACCAGCCATGCGTGATTTTCCTCGATGAAATTGATGCAATTGGAGGGAAGAGGTCTTCAGATAGCACTTCATCCGACAGAGAGGTGCAGCGCACTCTTATGGAGCTCCTGAACCAAATGGACGGGTTTGAAGAGCTTGGGAGAGTGAAGGTGATAATGGCCACGAATAGACCTGATATCCTCGACCCCGCCCTGCTAAGGCCCGGTCGTTTGGACAGAAAGATAGAAATACCTCTCCCCACAAGCCAAGGAAGACTGGAGATACTTAAGATCCACTCCGCAAAGATGGAGAAAAAGGGAGAAATAGACTACAACACCATTGTGAAGATGTCACACGGGTTCAATGGGGCAGACATAAGGAACATATGCAGCGAGGCTGGAATGCTTGCTATCCGCGAGGAGAGAGACTTCATCATGCAGGAAGACCTGACTAGAAGCGTAAGAAAGATAGCAGACCAGAAGAAACTCGAGGGGCGTATGGACTACAAAAAGGTATAAAATAAACAGTGTGTTGTATTTGCATCTCTCGCACCACCGAACATTCCTGCGCTCCCTGATATCTTCTATTTATTTTCTTTTTCATTGGTCGATTCAATCAAAAGCAGTGACCAATAGGCTGCAAAAAAGTACAGTAAAATGCTGCACGGAGAGAATGCATAATGGCGTCTAAGAAGGAAGAGGTAATTCGCAACGAAATACTGTACAACACCCTTGCTAAGCTCCAGCCGGCAGACGGGACGAGCACAAACCAGATATCTTATGTGGTGAAAAGGGCTAATTTGTCCAGTACAGTCGTGTTGGCAGCGATATCTCTACTGCTATCGGCAAAAGAAAAGCTTCCAAAGCACATAGGCTCCCTAAAGAGACAGCTCAGCGAGAACAAGAGTGTTTCTCTAGAGATACTGGAAAACAAGATTGAAACAGCCCAGAGTCTGTGCAGCAGTACGTACATGCTCTTCTCTATTTCTCTGATTATCTCCTCCAAATACCTTATAGACAGATCATACATTAATCGGACATGGTCCAACATTCTCATGATCGACAGATCGCTTGTGAACGAATACGAAAGGTGTATGCTGGAGGTGCTTGAGTACAAAGTAAGCGTAAACAGCAAGTCAATAGACGATCTGTGGTCCAAAATGAACACAGGGCCCGCCAAGCAGGAAAAAAAGGAAAATAAAATCGTTAGAAGCATCAAGAAGATTGTGTCCTGTCTGTTCAAAAATGAATAGGTCCTTGGCGGAGTTTCTGGAGCAACAGAAGCTGTGCAGATGCGCACAAAGAGATTAATGAATAAAAGATGTTTTCAGAGTAACTATGACTTCTATACCCACGTAGGCCGAGTTTGTGTTCTTCATCATTAAACATGGGGTAAAATTTTAAAACTAATAAATGCACATACAAGAAATAAAAGAGGAGAATCCAAAGCCGACTCTGCAGCTCAAAGTCACAGACCAGACGCAGAAAACATCTACATTTGTCATGAAGAAAAAGACAAAGCTGAGCAAGCTCTTTAAAGAGTACTCGGAGAGAGCAGAGCTCAACGCGCACAAGCTTAGATTCGTGCACAAAGGCGTAACTCTCAGCGGTGAAGACACGCCAGAGTCTGTTGGCCTTGAGAGCGGTGATTTACTCGAGGTCTTTAGCTCGCAGGTAGGAGGAGGTATTTGTGTATAGATTTACATTCATAGAGCAGTATAAATCTTTTATTGGCACAGTTCTCCAACTTTTCTGCTTATTCTACTGCAGTGCTAGCAGACAATGAACATTACAGCCAGATCAACTGCTGTATTCTCTGCAATCTAGCATAGAAAGATCTGTGCTCACACTCAGCTGTAATACGTTATAATTCAATACAGTATGATATCTAGACACTTTATCTCTGATTATGATATTGAGAATTACTATATCTGTCTCTAGATGGGAAGCTGTTCAAAACATCTGCTTCTCCAGCTATTAACTCATTTGCAATAGCATATCAGTGATAAGAAATAAAACGATTTTTATTAAGCTAAATCAAAGAGTTTTATTGTTTGGATTTAAATGTGCTTCCAAGCCCTCTCTATCCAATGCAGCTCTGCTAGCTGGCACAGATGCAGTGCATTGTAAATCGGCATTTTATTTTGTGTATGCAAGATGCCTTGAGTTACACTTGCCTCTTATTTTCTTTCTTCTATCTCTACTTACATTTAGATACCCGTGTGCGACCTATGCACTAATTGCACACAGTTAATATTCTAAACCTATTCCTCTAGTCTTCTATCGCTTTGCTTTCTCACTGTGCACGACTTGTCTATACTGTATATCTGCCCTTCTTCTGAAAACACCACATACACATTTTCATCCACTGTTGCACACTTTGCAATGTACTTCTCTTCTCCTGCTGTTATTTCGTACATGTACTGCCCTGCATGCCCAATACTGGAAACCTCGCTGTGCTCTTTGTCTACTCCTATCATTTCATACTCCCTCTCAAGAGCCGTAAAGTCTATGCTCACCTCGTACTCCACTTCATCAGTGTTTTTTTCTCTTTCAAGATCTGATGGGCTAGCTATCTCCTGCATGCCACAGCCCAGGGCAGACTCTATGTGCACTCCCCCCGTCAGTATCTCCACCACAGAGCTATCTATGAGGAACATTGGAGATGCAATTGATGGCTTTTCTGTGGGCTCTATGCTATTTGTGATCAAAGAGTAGCTTAAAAATGCATCGTTCAGTTTTTCTGGACTTTCCTCTGGCAGCAGTGTGTATCCCATGTGCATGAAAAGAGCTGAGTAAAATAAAGTCTTTAAATAAAATAATTATTTCACCAATTTGTCCTCTCTGCAGGAAAACAAGCTGCACAAACTCAGTCTAATCGCTTTTACTCTACCACCAGCTAGCTGAAGAGTCAACAGAGAACATCAAAGGAAGTTAATAATAAACGGGGTATCTGGAGAGTAGTCTGAATTAAGTTATGGGCGTACACATAGGCCCACCTTTCGATTTGACTATCCAGCTAGCAACAGCCATCTCAACTGTTGGGCATACACGTACACCCAACAGGGAACAGTTTCTGGTCAGCTGCCACGTAGGGTTTCCCCCTGACCATTTCGATCTGTGCAATGCTATTCTCAGACCTTCCTAAAGATATTGCTACCTCTATCGAAAGCTTCCACCTACCCGCAGGGGGACACATTTTTAAATAAAAATAAAAGAGAATTTTATTTATTCCTATTTAGCATATTTATTGCACTAAACGAGATAATCCAAGCAGCATTCAGGTAGTCCATGTTTATCGAGCAGTGTATTATCAGCTCACAGAGATAGTGGAGATATCTAACGCTTTTTCTCTTTTTAAACAGACAGTAGTGAAGAGCGCCCTGCACAAAGCTTGCCACTGCAAAGACGGGAATGTTCGCTGACTTACTGCCCAGTGATCTGACGAGAAGCACGGGATAGTAAACAATTCCTGTGGCAAGGTGCAGGATGTTCATGCTGCTTCTGCTGTTGTAGGTGTACACTGCGGACTCAATGAGTCTTCTGCATATGTGCGCGCCCAGCAAGATAGTGCTTGTGGAAACAGCTTTGAAATACCAGAGAGCGCCAAAGAACAGAATGCCATTTAAGTAGAAGAGAATGAAAAGGTCTTTGTTGAGACGGCCCGGGACATTTGGGAGGAGGTGCGAGCTTCTTCCGTGGTGGGTCAGGCCGTTTAGAAGAAAAAATGAGCCCCATGAGACTCCTATGAGAGCTGTGAAGAATAATTCGTACAGCATAAATGAAAGTAAAATTGAAAATATGTACGACGAAATATTCATCCTGCCCTAAAAAGAAAAATACACAAAACTATATACACTCTGTCATTTTAATTAAACTTTTATAGCCACTGCAGCACTGTACAAACACTGCTACTAACGTTCTTTTAGTAGCTATATCTACACTCTATTGGAGCATATCTTATCATTAGATAAATTATCACTCACAGATTGATTTCTGCAGGATCTTAGCGCAGCTATTCTGTTATAGCTCTATCTACTTTCTTTTCTTATAAAACCAGTAGTAGAGCTACAGCATATTTATACTGAGAATAGCAGGAATAAAACTTTTCTGTGCATCCACTGAGTACCTTCAAATGCTATACACTTCCTATCTGTCTCTATTTCAGAGAGAATTAGCACACTCTCTAGGCAGTTAAAAGATCAGATAACTAATATTTGAGAATCTCCCTGCATTTAAACAATGGAAAGTGTGTGAATGTGCAACTAGTATTTTTACATAAAGCCAGTAAGACCGTATACACTCCATGAGATATCGTATCTATTTAGAGACCGTGTGGATAATAAAATCTAGCTCGTAGATAATCGTTAATTTATTGGTAAACTATGCTGTTTGGCACGTCTGTCCAGACTCCTCTTCTGCATATCTGTGTCCTCGGCCTGAGTGCTCTGATCTCTGCTGTTCTTTGCTATACCACTTGTCTATATCGTTCTTTGATATAAAGACAGCCTTCTGCACTGCAGGGTTCTTCTCTTCTCCTGTAAAGTTTGCAAGGAACTTTCCTAGGTCCTTCACCTTCTCTGGAGCCACGAAGACAGGAATTATTCTTATAAACAAACTTCCCTTTCCGCCCTTCTTTGTAGGGAGTCCTTCTTTATCCAGACGAAGGAAGTCTTCGCCAATGTCGCATGTGTGAATGGGCGGATACTCCACATAGATTATTCTTCCATCTATTGTTTCTATTCTGATAGGCCTCTGCACTAGAATATCTTCCAGCGGAACCTTGGCCTCTGTGTATAGGTGCTCTGGGGCAATTCTTGTGAACCGCTTGTCCTCTTTCACGTTGACTACGAAGATAAGATCTCCCGTGATGGCGCCCGATGCCTCATCTCCCATCTTTTCGTAGACGATCTGGAATCTGTCAACTACGCCGGGCGGGATGGATACCTCGAGCTCTTCTTGCTTGGAGATGTATCCTTTCCCTGCACAGTCTTTACAGTTTGGCCCCGACTTCATTATCCCGTGGCCCATGCACACATTGCATGTCATTTCTCTTTGCAGCCGCATGCCTCCCATGTTCGTTATTTCTGCGTACACTCCTGCTCCTCTGCACTTTGTGCATGTCTGTGTGTTCATTGAGCCCGTTGCTTTGCACGGCTTGCACACCATCTTTCTCGTGATCTTTCTCTTAATTTTTGTCCCAAGAATGACCTCCAAAAGAGTGATGTGTATGTTCTCCACGCGAGGGTTGTTTTTCTGCGGTCTTCTCTCTCCGCCAAACATCGACCCCATAGATCCTCCGAAGAACGAGGAGAAGAAGGACTCGCCGGAGGCACCGCCAAAACTCTGCGACTCGTCTATGCCTCTGTCATACATCTGTCTTTTCTCCGGATTGGAAAGAACCTCGTATGCGGCAGTTATATCTGAAAACTTTTTGTCCATTTCCTTTTTCAGAGCCTCTCTCTCTTTGTCGGTTTTGCATGCTTTCAGAGCATTAGACACAACCTGTCCGTCAGAGTGGTATTTCTTTGCAAAGTTCCTGTACGCAGCCTTTATGTCTCTTTCAGACGCCTGGGTGTCTATTTCAAGCAGTTTGTAGTATCCTTTAATATCCATTGGTATACAACTAAATTTTTCTTCTTTATAAATATCGAAATTTCTGGAAGAACTATTTTTATTCTGAATTAAAATGGCAATTGAAGAGATGAGTCCAGAGGAAATAACAATATGCGAAGAGTTTAAAACATGGAGGAAGAATGTGCCCTATCTTTACGACATGCTTCTATCGCACGCCCTGACATGGCCTTCCCTAACCGTGCAGTGGTTCCCTGATGCCGTGAGAAACGAAGAAACAGAAACAACGACGCAAAGGCTCCTTTTGTCCACACAGACATCGGGCCAGGAGGACGAGTATCTGCAGATTGTCTCTGTCACTCTGCCTGATACAGTAGGAGATGCTGCTGTGCGCACTCTTGAAGATGGGGGATACGGCCTGGGAGAGTCCAAGGTGCGTGTTACCCAGAAGATACCCATGCCGTACGAAGTAAACAGAGCGAGATACATGCATTCCAATACAAACATCATTGCAGTGCGGTACGACAGCCCAGAAGTACATATATACGACTACACAAAGCATCCTTCATTTGGAAAAGAAGCAGTGCCTGATGTTATCTTCGAGGGGCACACGAAGGGAGGATTTGGCCTGGCTTGGAACCCAGTCGAGCAGAACGAGCTGTGCACCGCAGGATACGATGGAACTGTCTGTGTGTACAAAATGGGGCAGGGCACTGCGCCTGTGATGAAGATACAGGAGAATGAAGAGATAAACGACATAGCTATTTCAAACGATGGAGAGACAATAGCACTGGGACTGGATAAAAACGGCACAACTCTAGTGGACATGCGAAGCGGAGAGAAAAAGACTCTGAAAACAGGAGAAACTCTGAGCGTGCAGTTCTCCCCAGAAAACAGCACGTGGCTCGCAACGGGATCAAAAGGCGGCTCGCTGAGCATATGGGACACCCGAAATGACGCAAAGCCTCTCTACAATCTTGTTGGACACGAGAGCGATGTGACGCAGGTGGAGTGGTCTCCCCACTACGAGATGGTGCTGGCTTCCTGCAGCAGCGATAGAAGAGTGAGAATATGGGATCTTTCAAAGGTTGGCGAGGAGCAGGCAGAGGAGGATAGAGAGGACGGGCCTCCTGAGCTTTTATTCATCCACGGAGGACACACGGATGCACTGAGCGACATCTCGTGGAACCCGCACGAGCCGTGGGAGATTGCGAGTGTGGCAAATGATAATATATTGCAGATTTGGCAGATTTCGTCTGAGATAGCAGGGGATGCGGATTTCGAAGGAGAAGAGCCTGAGCAGGAAGAATAGTACTTTACGCAATAAACATACTAATTCTATTTCTCAGATATTTTATAAACCAACTGTATTACGACAAGACTAAAAGAAAAAGACTCAGAGACTATTGTAAAAGGCCTGTGCAATTTTTACTTTAAATGCAAAGTGTAGAGTCTGCTGTTTAGATTTAAAGGCCCTTCTGATTATTGAAACTAAACTGTCATCGAATGAAAAGTTAGACTTTTCTATTTTTACTTTCTTCGTAGAAATAGTGCCGAACAAAGATGTACAGGCTCTTCTGCAGTATAGAATCAGAAGGGAACTATATACACAGTTCTAACAGTGCTGCATTAATGCATTTAGTTAGTATAGACACTACATAGACTGTATGTAATAAATACAGATTGGGTAGATTGTGCAGTCTATTACACTCCATTGCATATACATAGAATATTATCCAGTGGAGCAGATGATAAATGAGCCCTAGATCGAATAAGTGTCTTCCATTGCCTCTATGAAAAACACTTTCTTGGGCTGTATTTATTTGTTTGCTATTTCGGCCTGTCGATGTTGTTTTGAAATTGGGGTATTTAGGCTCTCTTGGAGTAGCAAACAATGGCACTAACATTTAACTGGATGGTTTTACGCTCTTTCCTCGCAGAGGGCCTGTGCACGTTTCTTTTTGCATATGCTGTCTACGCTGTAATCACTGGAGTCAACATAACGCCAGGGGACGAAGGAATTGCAAACATAGCAGTTACTCTGACCATAGCCCTTACAAGTGTTTCCATTATATACGCTTTCATGGATATTACCATAGCCCACTTTAACCCTGCAATTACGCTTGCTGCCATAGTAACAGGAAAGCTTCCCATATGGATGGGGCTCGGGTACATAATTATGCAGTGTGCCGGTGCTATGCTTGGCTCTGCAGCAATGCTCCTCACAAAGCCTGGAACTTCCTCAGAGCTCCTTGGGTACACTCGGTCGACGCTTTCACCGAATGCTGACATAGGAGAGGCAATCCTCACGGAAATGATTCTTACGGGAGCACTCACATACGTTGCATTCTCTGTGGCTATAAATGTGTTCAACCCTCCCACACAGGTGAAGATAGAAATACCCGATGAAGTCGAAGACAACGACAAACTTCGAGTTGTCACTTCGCAGGCTCCAAACAGATCAGCATTTGCTCCAATTGCGATTGGGTTTACGCTAGGATTCCTCTCTCTCCTGGGAATAGGCTCCAGTGGTGGTGTGTTCAATCCTGCGATTACACTTCCTCCCGTGCTGTTCTCTGGCGTGTGGGTGAACTGCTGGGTGTACTGGGTTGGCCAGTTTGTAGGAGGAATTGTGGGAGCTCTGCTGCATGTCATAATATTTGCTAAGTCTGTATAATAAATAGTGCTTGCATTACTTAAACCATGCTGTTAATTTTTCTCTCTTGTGTACTAAATATTTGTCTATCTCATCCCCTCTACAGCAGCTATACATAGAAATATGAGAGCTAGAAGGCGACTAAACAAAAGATGTTAATGCAGCACTGTTATGTGCTTCTCATAGATATCTGCTCATATAAGCACTGATATATCTGATTGTGTGCTGTTCAAAGCTTATTGCTACTGTCTTAGCATACACACTCCAGAGATCTGCATAAAACCTGTCTATTTAGTGCAGTTATATCTATCTCATGCTAATTATGCTAAAACATTCTAAGCTAGAAAGTGTGCTTAGTATGCTCGCACTAACTGCAATCTGTTTATTTAAAATATCTTCAAGAAAAAACCAGCAATGCAGTGTATATACAAGAGAAGAGGCATACCCGAGAATGTGTCAGAAGGCCTCCTAAGGAGAACAGGAGGCGCATACACACTCTTTTCCACGACAGGCATGGCAGTGGACAGGCTAATGCAGAAGTCGCCTGATGTATTTGAAGGCTCGATGTATCTCGCATCAACAGATAGAGAAAAAGGAATAAAAGACGTAATCAAGGAAGGCGTGAAGGCAAACCAGATAGCAATCCTTCCTATCAGCAAAAGAACTCAAGTGCCTCCTCCTCCTGCAGGGTCTCTTATATTCACAAAGCGAGCCTACATAGAGCCCTCATATCTCCGGTTCTTCAAAGACTACCAGATAGAAGGAGTGCGCTTCATGTTTGAAAGACTGCGCTCTGCGAATGGCGCACTGCTAGCAGATGAAATGGGCCTTGGGAAGACGTTCCAGGCAGTGGCAGTGATGCGCATATTCTGCCAGGCTGGAGGGCTTGTTCTTGTGGTGTCGCCCTGCTCCCTCGTGGGAGTCTGGGAGAAAGAGATAAAAAAGTGGGCAGAAAAGCTAAGAGTATTTAACGGGGCGCTTAAGCACCCAAATAAGTACAAACGCCTAGAGAATGTACTGCTCATAAGCTACGAAAAGCTCGCATCAGTTGACATGGCCCAGCACAACTTCCAGCTTGTCATATGCGATGAAGCGCACAGACTGCGCACGAGCACATCACAAGCACTGCAGGCCCTGAAGAAAATGGCCAGCAAAAAGCTACTTCTCACAGGAACGCCCTTCCAGAACACTGTGCAGGAGTACAAGACCCTTCTGGCTCTCATAGACGAACGAGCAGCACGCGCAAAGGGAATAAAGGAGCTCTCAGGAATAGCCAGTGATGCCGTGCTCAGGAGGAAGATAGAAAGAACGAGTCTATGCTTACCGCAGAAAGACGAAATGATTTGGATCATAGAAAACAAAGAGTACGAAGAGTACTGCTCTGTCTACTGGAGTGCACAGAATAAAGTGGGCATAGAGGACATACAGAGGCTGAGAATGCACGCAGGCACATCAGCCAGCAAATGGGACGTATTTCTCAAGCTATCAAAGGAAATACTCATGGAAAGAGAATCTTTGGTCATTGTGTCGAGATACATCGAGGTAATACGAAAGGCAACAGAGGCAATTAAGAGCATGGCTAACAATAGAGAAGTGCCCATTACAGCCAGAGACGTAACAGATTTCCACGGTGAAATGAACATAGTAAAACGCGAAGAGGCGCTTTCTCTCTTCCAAAGCAAAGGCCAGAAGGTGATCATACTATCTGCCAAGTGCGGAGCAGAAGGACTCACACTTGTGAAGTCTACGCGAATGATAATAATAGACTCAGACTGGAACCCTGCAAATGACCTGCAGGCCATGGCGCGAGTGTGGAGGCTGGGACAGACAAAGCCTGTTGTCATACACAGACTCTTTCTCATGGGAACAATTGAAGAATACATCCTCCTTGTGCAGATGAAGAAGATCGAAATACAGAAACAGCTTGAGGGCCTCCTTCCGCCCGAAGAGATAGAAGAGCAGCTCTCACAATACGAAGAAAAAGGCACCTTCCAGCCACAGAGGACATCGATTGTGCACAAGTGGCTTCGGTGCGCATGCTCAGAGGACTACCCGCTTGCAGTGAGCACAGGATACTCACACACGCACACAGACATTGGACTAATCCTATCACAACGGATAAATAGTGCAGACACAGTACAACAAAGAGCTAATTAGCACACTGAATAAATAATTTATTTTAAATAATTCAATTGTATTTGCACAGAATTATAAAATGTATACTTTTTTTCCAGGATGTTTTAAGAAATATTTTAGTTAGTGAAGTATTTTCTACAACTATTTGTCTCTTCCTTTACTCATGCATTTTATGCTCTTTATTGGCTAGCTGTGCTATTCTGTGCGTATTTCAGAGTAATAGCAGATAGGCCATTTGCAAGCTTTCTCATTGTCTGCACATAGCTTATCTTTTCAGCCATACTGTCTGCTGCGCTTGAGCTATGGAGCTTCATCTGCACTTTCCGTGTGGACAAGAACATCGCCACGGAGGAGTATCTTTTTTGGACGCTGAGATCAGAAAGAGAAAACGACGCAATCCTCTCTTCGCATCCAAAGAATTTCAAGTAGAGCTCTACCGCATCAGAAGATAGAACAGCTCTTATTTTTAGGTACGGTGCTGCTTCAATATGTTTCCACTCAGAGCCTTCGGATTGCGAGAGAA
The DNA here is from genome assembly GCF_024244105.1 of Nematocida minor. Classification (NCBI taxonomy): domain Eukaryota; kingdom Fungi; phylum Microsporidia; genus Nematocida; species Nematocida minor. The sequence goes on along the minus strand of NW_026250402.1, from coordinate 23,488 downwards.
CCAAGACACTCCACATCATTACATCTCTAATCTTAAAAAAGGGCTAAATGCGATACAATTATAATATATTGGCAAAAGACAGATGATATTCAAATCTTTATTGAATTCAGAAGGGTGAGTCCACAGCTACTGCTGCAAGTGTTTTAATTAAAACACCGTGCACTTCACTGGTGTGCAGACTTCACTTTCTTGTTTAAAAGTTTTCTCTTTTATCGGCTGTGAGGCTTCTAGAACCGCTGTTTTCTAGCATTCATTCATCCTTCTCTTCGGTGTCGTCGACAGACTTGTAGAACCCAGACCGTATTCCCTCAGCACATCCCTTTATCTTTGCAAAGCAAACTGAGAAGAAGTTGGAGATTTTTGTGGTGGCTGTTTCCATCTGTTTTTCTGTTTTATCGTGCATCTCTTTCTCGTGCTGCTTTGTGGCTTTACTGCTGATCTTTTTCTCTTTTTGTTCTGATCCTGTGCTCTTTTCTGCTGAGCCTGTTCCTATGCTGGAAGTCTCTTTAGACTGTGTGCTTTCAGAGTTGTTTTGCATTGTGTTGTTTTCTTCGCTTGTGTTAGAATTTTTTTTCATAAGGGGGAATTATTACAAGTTTTTAACTGCATTGCTAATTTGATTGGTCTATTCCAAAAATACTGTCTCATGCTCTGAGACATCAAAGACTGTGGTGTAACACACTGATGCGCATTCAACTGTTAAGATAAAATGAACAGAATTGATAGTTGACGTAAATCAGTGTGTGCTGAAGATCAAACAGCTGAAACAGAGATAATAAAAGTAGAGCATGCCATCGGATATAAAATGATTATAGAAGATGATCAACAGCTGCAGAGTAAAAATGAGATTTAAGAGAAGGATATACTTGCACATAAAGAAAACTGGAGAGACTAACTAAACACAAAATAACTACCATTTATTAGAAACTTACACGCTATCTTCTTAGAACAGCTATTTCACGAGAATATATGTTTAACTTCCCCACTCTTTATACTCCTATAATGGAGCAAGCCACTCAATAATTTGCCATACAGCACTGAAAAATCTGCACATTTCGTGTAGTGTCCTAAAGCATTCCGTAAAGAGATAAAACTGTGTTTTGTGTGCTGGTTTTCAAGAAGATCTACATGTTCTGGGAGATTACTTCTTCCAGAGTTTCAAGCTTAAGATCGATTGGCGAAATGCGCCCAACACATTTCCCTTCTTTAGAAACTATGAATGCTGTAAAGTTCCACTTAATGCTCTTCATGAGGTCAACCATGAACGATCCCTTGTAGCTTTGCGTGGTAAGCCACTGGAACAAGCCAGCTTTACTGTCTATCGTTCTCTTTTCAAAAACAGTGGCTATGTCGTACACCCCTTCTTCTTTCATTCTGCTGATTATTGCATCAGGGGTTTTCAGCGTTTGGTCAACAATTTTGTTGAGCGCGCTTGGAAAGAGAAGAACCTCCAAGTCAGAATGCTTCTTTTTTATTTCTTTGATTACAGAGTACCCGTTCTTTGCCAGTTTGCAGTTGCAGGCTGTGTTCACGATAAGACACATCTTTCCTTCGAACAGAGAAAAGTCAACATCCTTGCCCTCTATTGTCCTGTCTTTAAAAGCGTAGAATGCACTTTTTTCATTCCCGTAAGTCTCCATAATGGCTAAAATAAAAAATACACAAAAGTGTTTATATGTTTTTAAATACATGGCAGAAAAATAAACATCAATATTTATAAAAAGTACTCCCAAATATCCCAAAATATAATTTAAATTTCAAGACAAAGAACCGCAGAGCACAAATTAAAACCAAACTTAACAAACTTATAGATCAGTACTGCACACACTCTGTCCAATTCACAGCTATGTTCTGGGTCGGTATGTCTCCTATAGCTGCGCAAGTAAAAAGAGAAAGCAGTAGTGAGTAAAAAGATAGCATCTGCTACAGAATAAGAGATAGAGCCAGAAAGGTAGAATAGATTGAAAGCGCCATTTATTAAGCAACGTGTCTTAGAGAGTCCTCTGTCTGACAGCAGAATCCCGTGATTGCGTTTTTGATTTTTCTGAAGAACTTTACGATTGCGTTTGGTTCGTCGTCCTCCTGTGGAAGTTGGGTGTTGTTTTTGTTGAGATTGCTGTTTTGGCTGCTTTCTGCGGGCTTACCAGATGATGATAATGCAGCAGCACCAGTTTCTTTTGAGCCAGCGCCAGGATTGCTTGGCTGCATGGAGGACTTGTTGACTGCAGGTGCTGGGTTCTTGGCATCTGCTGGGCGACCGTTTCCCATGGGGGCTGGACCCATCGTCATGGGCTTAGGGGGCACGCTTGGCGCATCGGCCTTGGATGCATCGGAGACTCCTGCAGCCCCTGGCTTTGGTGCGGAAGAAGTCTTGTCCATGCTTTTGGATGCATCTGAGAGCTTGCTGGACTCCAGCTTCTCTGCTGCAGGCTTTGTGGGCTCTGTTTTTGGTGGGAGCGAATCAGCTTTTTTCTCAGTGCTTGATGATATGCTGGGTTTTGGTGTATCTTCTCTTGCTGGCTTTTTTCCATCCATTGGCTTGCTGTCTGCAGCTTTTGATTTATCATCAGATGGCTTGCTGGCTTCTGCTGGCTTGTTGCCCTCGGTCTTTGGCTTATCGTCGGATGGCTTCTTGCTGTCGGCTGCTTTGTTTGCCTCCGCTGCCTTGTTGGTCTCATCCTTTGATTTATCATCTGCGGCTTTTTTGTTTTCGTTTTTGTTGTAGTTTAATTCTCCTCCTTGTATTGGCATTGTGATCTTCTAAAACAATGTTTATTTATACTTTTTCCCCTTGCATAGTCCCCCTGTGCGGCAACCAATCAGCTTATGTACTATCAAACACCGAAAATTTTTTATTACATGCCGCATATGCAGACCCAGGAGAAAACAAATGAAGGGGCTGCGTACTCCACTACTCCTTTCTACCACAGAGTAGTAGACGGGTTTCTGCCCCAGGAAGTCCTCAGCTCTGTGCTGGAGATGTACAAAGAAAGCGAGTTCTACGAGAAACACTCAGACTTGTTTCACTTCTACCAAACGAACGAATTAAAAAACGAAAAACGGTATCAGCCTTTTCTCAATATGGTAAAAAATGAAATGAAAAAAGACCTCCAGAACATAAACAAGGAGGTGCACAGCCCAGAAATGGATTTATTTGCCTCCTTCTATGCCCCCGGGCACTTTCTCCTGCCCCATGACGACTGTGTGAGCCAGCGTGTTTTGGCGTTTTCCTTTTATCTGAACAGCACAGAGGATGAAAATAGCGCAGCAAACAGCAGCGCATCTCCCTCTGAGGCTCTCCAGAGCGCAGCAGAAAACAAAGAAAATTCTGAGACATGCTGCAAGAAAAATGGAAAACTTGTTCTGTATGCACAGGACGGAAAAACAGTTGCCAAAAGAATCGCAACAGCTGCTAACAGACTCGTGATCTTTGAAGTGTCTGGAAAGTCCTACCACGAGGTAGAAATGATGACCGCAGGGCGCAGATCAGCATTTACAGGATGGATGCGGTCAAAAGAGCACAGACCAAAGAGCATAGAGCTGAGCTACCACAGGAATCGATACTGGTTCTTCCACATGGAGTACATGATAAATGTTGACCTTAAAAATGCTCCTGTTCTCTCTTCTATGGACGAATGCAACACCAGTGAGTACATACAAAAAACAAAAGAGGTGCTAGAAGGCTTGGAGTGGAAAAGAAGGCTAAACTGCATATACGGCTCGATTGACGAGCCCGAAGAAGACGAAGGAGGCCTGACTGAGATAGCGCTAAATGTAACAGCTGTAACAGGAAAGACAGTAGACAGCATGGTGGGAAGGATAAACAAGGAGAGCTATCTTCTGCTAAATGACCCTTTTAACACAAAATCCGACTTTCTGGTTGTCTTGTCTCTGTACAATGGGGATATAAATATAGTCAATCCAGAAGGCGATCTGGTTGGCAGCATCAAAAAGCCTGGATACTACATCTGGCCTGCCCCCGGGGCTTTATTTATTCCTCCCAGCGAGAGCGAAGGATACATCGTAGCATACCGAATGAACGCGCTTCCAGACAGTAAGACAGTTGAATAGCATAAAAGAATTTGCACACCAAAGGATTTAATAAAAAGGAAACTACAGTTATGTGTGTATTGAAGTATAATAGTGCAATACTAGGAGAGTAGGGCATATCTCTGTGTTCTGAATCCAGAATGCATTTGTTCTTGTTATTTAAGGTAGGAAAAAACAGCTAATGATGATAAGAGCTGTGCAGTATTCCAAAACAGAAGAGAGATGTGTTGGCGGTTAAAGTTTCTACAAGCCAACCTATCTTTTTCAGATTTGCTAAAAGCATGAGGTGTTTCTTTAGCTCGTCTGGTTCAGAATCCAAGAGAAACCCTGGCATATCTCATCCTTTGTCAGAAGAGTTTTTTCGGGTGCATTGATCACACCATCTACTACCCTGTAGCTCACGCCATCCAGGGCCTGTTTCAGACTTTTTCTAAACTGCACATACCCCTCCATCTCCATCTTGTTACTAACAATAACCAGCAGAACAGAAGCCCCTGCGTTTGCATCTTTTATGACCTTTATCTGTCCTATTACTTCCAGCATGTTTCCGCTTGTCAGGCTCTCAATAAAATACACGATAGAGTGCATGCCGGTGATGCAGTCCCAGAACAGATTGCAGTGGTCTCTGTCGTGCATTTCCACAATCGAAAGACTTCGATTTTTCTCTGATATTTTGTTGTATGTTAGATACTCGCTTCTGTGCGTATACACAATCTTAAACTTTGAAAGGAAGACGCTAAAGAAGTCCTCTACAATGGCATACTTCTTCTCAGAGCCCAGCCTAAGGACAAGAATAAAAACGCTTTGGTCTCGGTACAGCTTGGAAAGAAGAAACCCCATCTAATAAAAATAACAAAACACACTCTTTCTTTGCTATAATTTATTTGTTTTCTTTTGCGCCAATTACCATGGAGGCTGATTGCTTCGAAACTTTTCTCTTTCAATTTTTGTACACCTTCTAGCTCACTCCACTGCGCTAGCTAATTAATCCATTCCCACGAGCTGTCTACAGCATATAAAAATCTATTTTAGGTAGCTAGGGCTCTCTTCTGCACATTCTACATGGTACATGAGAATTTCATTTTCTTTTTTTCTCATGACGAGCGGAGATAGAAGCGTGCTCTCACTTGCTCTTCTAAGACAGACCATGCATACTCTGTTCTCATTTACTGTTTTTATGTACTCCAACGCCTCCTCAATCGGCTGTTTTTTGAGTGGAAGAGTCTGAAAGTAGGAAGACAGCTGGAGTATATCCGTTTTTAGTATTTTTACCTCTCCGTCTTGTTCTTCTATGTGTGTATTTTTAATTATGTACTTTTTATCACCCACTTTCTCTATGTGCACAGGACAGACCTCCTGATCATTTGTCACAAGAGTTATAAGTCTATTCAGCTCTGTGAGGTTGTTTTCAAGCTCTGTTTTTCCCAGCGAAAAGTCTTTTAGCGTGTTTAGGATAGAGAGCATTTTGTAACAGCACTCATTATATGCTCTTTTTTCCATATTAATTATTTGTTTTAGCAAAAGAAATAATGGTAAAAGAGGCTGAGCCAAGACAATTCACAGCAAACCAGGCAGAGAAGTACCTGCGGGGAATCACCACAAGCGAGTCAATACTAAACGGAATGAAAAGAATATCGCTGTTCAAGGGCATCGATGCTGTCAAATACCTCATGAACGCAAGAAACCTTTCCACGAGCGATGCAAAAACCGTAATTTCAACCCTTTTGGACAACCACTACATTGTGCGCGTAAGGCCCTCCGGCGACCAGCACACACTCGACATCTCCTACGATTTTAACATAAACCACGAGTACATCTGGATAAAAGAGGGGTCAAAAACATTCTTGTTTCTAATGAGCATACTGGGCCTGATGTTTGCGCTAACCATCGCCATGTTCCCGATTTGGCCCAGAAGTCTGAAGGTTGTAACAGGGTATCTTTTCTATGTGCTGATAGGAATAGTCATTTCTCTTTTATCTATCACAGTTGTTCGATTTGTCCTGTATATTTCCATATGGCTGGCAACGCGCCGTAGCTTCTGGCTGTTCCCCAACCTGTACGCAGAGTGCGGAATTCTGGAGAGCTTTGTGCCGCTCTATGGATGGGACCAGGAGGAAGAAGAAGCCGGCCCAGATGCCGCACAGAAAGCTGAAGCAAAAAAGATTAAAGATAAATAAATGTATTTTGCATTGTGAACACGTGCTCTTCCATGCTGCTAGTATCCTTTAGCCCCAGTGCGTACGCATTCCAGACTTTTATCTTTCATTTATGCAGAGCCACTGCAAAATTTATATGCGAAGAGAAGAGGCTGCACAGATGCTGGGATGCGAGCTGAAAAGCACGCCCGAGGAAATAAGAAAAAGATACAGAGTGCTCTCAATGAAAATGCACCCAGACAGACCGGGCGGCTCAGAAGAGAAGTTTGTGCAACTAAACCAGGCATACGAAGTGCTGACACAGACAGAAGAAAGAGACATGATAACAAAAAACATGTTTGATAGATTCAGGGCTATGTACGCAGGCTCTGAGGAAGAAAAGACAGAGCTGATTGATCTCTACAAAAAGCACAAAGGACAGATGGCAAAGATCATAGACAGCCTTCTTCTAGGAGAAGACGAGCAAGAAGAAAGATACAGGAAGATCCTGGACGCAGAGATAGAAGAGAAGAAAATACCCGAGTTTCCAAAGTACAAAGCCAAGCTCCTCATTCTGAACAAGAAGAGACAGGCCAAGAGACAGAGAGAAAGAGAGGCAGCCGAAGTGCTCGCAAAAGACATGGAAGAAAGAGCAAGCGCCAGAAAGGAGAGATACAACAGAATGATAGAAAGGCTTGAGGAGACCGTGTCAAAAGCACCAGCCCGAAAAAAGAAGGGCGATAAATAAATATTATTGTTTACGGTGATAAAATTACCATATGCATCCAAATCTCACTTACAGACCCTTTCCTATAAGTCCATGAGCAGAGTCTGCTGTGCAAAATACCGGGAAGAATCAATGCATGCTATGCAAATACCAGTAGAAGTAATTTAGCATTTGTTTACTATTTTTTTATGATTATAAGAGTCCAAGGGAGAGACAGAACTATGCGTATTGAAGTGGTTGGCACAACGACTGCAGAGCAAATAAAGGAAGAAATAAACAGCAGAACAAAAAGTGTCTGCACAGCGCTTTTGCACAATCAAAAAGAAATGGTTGGGACTGTTGAAGAGAACAAAATGGAGAATGGAGAAGTACTTACAGCAGAGTATGAAGTGGTGAAAGAGCCTGAGGCAGAAGACGCCCCATCCGAGAAAGCATCCAAGGACTCTGCACAGGAAAACGGTGTGTGCCACCACGGGCCATCTGGGATGTGCAGTAACTGCATGGCTGAAGACTCCTGGGTCTCAGAGCAGTTTAAAGAGCGGAGATCTATCTCGCAGGGCGCATACGAAGAGTACCTTCACTCTAAGCTGAAATGTCTGCAGATAGAAACACATCTGCCTCCTCCCTGCGGAACACACAGAGCCGAGCACAGATGCAATAAGTGCATTCCAAAGGAGATATACCTGGCACAGCAGCCATTTCGCCCGGTTGACCACATCGAAGTCCACGACAGGGCCATAATAGAACAAATTCTCATAGAGAGAAAGGAGAAGAACGTGCAGTCTGTGCATTTTCTTGTAGGGCGATACTCAGAGTATACAGAGGTCCCTAAGGGCTGCAAAGCTGAAGTGTTTGCAAAGATAGCACCAAGACAGAAAGGGCTTACAGACGGCTTTTTGATAGACGAAACAGACCCGATCCTTAAAGGAGAAGATAAATCGCTGAATAGAGTGCTGAGGGCATTGAATATGCAGATTGTAGGCATGGTGTACACAAGAATCATGAAGGAGGAGTCGCCTTTTATCAGCGCGCTGGAGGTGGCCTTTATTGCCAGAATGCAGAATGCATTTGGAGAGTGGAAAGACGGGGAGAGAAAAGGGTCGCGCTTTGCAACTTTGATTCTGAGCGGAGTAGAGGCCTCTTCAGAAATATACGAGTGCATGGCCACGCATCTGGGCATGGAGCTGGCGCTAGATGGCCTCCTGCAGGCATCTGAGAATCCTCTTGAAATGTCGGTTAAGTCCATAGACGTGATATGGCGTGATAAAGAGGGAGCGCACACAGGAAGTAAAATACCAGTTGAATATCTGGTGGTTCGCCCCACGCATGGACTCACACAGAACAAACGGCTTTTTTGTATAGACACCAAACGCAACTGGTTCAAGCGGGGCATGGGAGTGAGCAAGCTAAAGAAGCATTTCCAGAAGAGTCTTACTGAGGAGTCAATCTGCCAGGTAAGTCTGCAGGCTTTCTCGGATCTGGACGTGCTTTTGGAGCTGGAAGACATGGGAATTCTGCCAGACAGTCTTCTAGAATGCGTAGAGAAAAACGACAGTGAGCTGTTCAAGAAAAACGTGCTAGAGAACAAGTTCGATGAAATTGTAGATATCGCAAAAGACTGCAAAGAGTCCTTGCCCTGGTGCTGTAATATGTGCACACTGCAAAACGCAGCCTTTCGAACAATATGTGAAGCCTGCGGGCTTGACAAAGGCTCATACTAAGCCAGTTGCAGAAGAAGAGTGTATAATTTCTAAGAATCTTTAAAGAGAGGGGTCTACAGAAAACATGTTGATTCATAAGACTGCATAGATCTCAGCTGAATGAAAAAGCAAAAGGTGTAGATACAAAGTGATAATCTAATAAACCTCTTTTTATCAACTGTGCACTGCTCCAGTAACTTCTATCCATTTATTCTGTCTCTGCTAGAATTAATAAATTATTTAAAAAGTACCTGTTTAGATTTTTAGTGTTTAAATGTAATCCAAGAACAAATAATTTACTAAGTAGAAAACCTCTGCACTAAAACCAGAGCCTCATACAACATAAGGCTGTGCTAATAAACAAAACAAGTTAATGAGAGCACAGAGAACAGACTAAAAGCATCTATTGGTACAGTATAAGTCTTTTTGTTTTTATGAAGAGAATGATGGAGCGTGTACACTTTTGAAACGTAGGTGCAGAAGAACAGATGATAAACATCGTAAGAATTAAAAGCATTTTTAAAGATTATTTATTGAAGATAAGCAGGGCTTTTCATCATAGATCATCGTTGTTCTTAGCATTAGATTCAGCATCAGACTTTTTTTCTTCTGTGCCCGCAATAAAGTTTTTCAGAGTTTCAATTTCTACTTGTGTAACTGCCTGCGCATTCTCAATGTTCTCGGTATTTTTTTTTACTTCTTCAGCAAACTTGTGCACTTTATCCTTGATGTTCTCTGCAACCTCTTCATTCTCATCCTTATTGTTTGCCTTTTCATGGGATATGTTTTTTTCAAAGGATAGAATCCCGTCTTTTAGCTCTTTTATTGCATGCTTCATCTTTATAAGCTCTTCTTTTCGTGTGGATAGCGACTTAAATGTGTCACTTATTGTCGTAGGTATTATATTGAATGCATTTTTATCCTTTAGATCTTCGTAGATCTTTAAGACTTCATCTATACTTTTGCACTGTTCATCTATGTTGCTATCTGTGTGCTGCTCTATCGCTTTTTTATAGCTGTTTATCATGCGCATCTGCTCACTTTCATCCGAGAGACTTCTCTGTATGAAAATAACAAATATAATCACAAGCAGAATAACTATTCTTCTTACTATCTTTCTAACTTCCATTGGTAATTTTTTCTCTGGCTGCATATATTATACTCCTTATTAAGGGGAGAACATTCTAATTGGCTGAAATATTTTGTGCAGAGCTGCAATGCACTCTCATGAAGAAAGTAAGCGAATGGGCACTTCTACTACTGTATTTATGCAGCTAGAGCTATATAAACAGCTTGGCTTTGGATACATCTTTAATATTTGCATCTTTGGGGCAGTACGGGCATTTGAAAACCATGCCTTTGAAAGAGGCAATTTTTTCTAAAGCGCGGATGCTAATTGCATGCCCGCATGTAAGTATGCACGGAGCATTGTCTACTGAGCACTCGGTTCGAAGAATAGGACAGAAAAAGGTGGAATGGAACGAAAGGGCAGGAGGAACTGCTGATTCTATCTCTCCATCGCAGCTGTACGGCGACAGATTGATGGACTCCATCGCCTTTCCCACATAGTACAGAGTTTCAAGAGAAATTGCGTCTACAGGCCAGTCTACTCTCTTGGCGCGCAGGAGCCTTTCTACCTCTTTGCAACGGTGCGGGAATACAAGCAAGCTCAGAACAATTTGCACTTCTTTGTAGCTTTTTGAGCTTTTTGCGTACACATGCCCCGTCTTCCCGTCAAAGTAAAGAATTGTGTCGTTCTCTTCAATAAAACATTTTTGAATATTGTCTATGGTATCTTGTAGAAGAAGTTCCTTTTTTTCAAAATTGTCTGGGAGACGCAGAGGCTCTATGTAGCTGTCGTTGATTATTCTGTAGATGTTGGAAACAATGTCTAGAGGAAAAGGATTCTCCCTGTAGTTTTCAATGAGACTAGCGCATTTTTCTTTTACTTGGCATATTTGCTGGAACCGAGAAGACTTTCGAGTTATTGAGTGTGACGGCTTTTTCCCCAGCTCATCAGACCACGGGCAGTATGCCTTTAGAATGTCAACCCTCTCTGTTTCCTCCTTCAGCGGAAACATCTCCTCCATTTCCTCTAGAAGAGTGCGCGCACTTTGTATTGCATTACTCCTGCACAGATGTTCGGTAATCAGAGCGTATATGTATGGATCTTCACTGGCCTTTCCCTCTACTGGAGGAGCTGTGCGAGGTGCACACGCTTGGTCCAAAGGAAGCTCTGCGAGAGGGGCCAGGCTGTCCATAACAGCATTTTTGGCGAGCTCGGGTGAAAATTGGTTCTTTTCTTTGCACTGTTTTAGGTACTGTTTGAGCTGGATGGACAATTGTCTTATATGTTGGGAAGCCTGCATGAAAAATAAACAAACAAATTACATATGCCAGAACAAGTTCCAAACACACTAAATATTATTAAAAAACTAACGGACATGCTTCCGCAGCTTTCAGAGACTGAAGCAGAGGCCGCTCGATACCAAATAGAGCAGCTGAAAAATGAAAACCCTTTTCTCTCGGGAAAAGACAAAAACCCCGGGAGCGTTCTGGAGTGCTGGGAGGCGCGAGACACAAGCAGAGTCAAAATTCTAAAACAGAGGCTTGATCAGGAAAAGAACCTTCTCGAGGGCTACAAAGTCATTCTCCAGGAGAACACCACGGATGTTTTGCTGGAAAGGGTCCAAAAGTCCCAGAGAGTCATATACTTCATAGAAAGAGAGATCGCAATGATAAAAAGGTTTCTGTCAGATGCATGCCTGAAGGACAAGAGCTACAACCCGAGCATGATTTTTGACTCAACAAGCATGGAGCCTGAAAAAATAGTTAAGCACAACGGAAAAGCCCATCTCTCCATCATAGGCATTTTCAGCAAAAACCCGCTGCACAAGAACATGAGCATAAACATATACACCGATGATACATTCATAGGAAAAGTAGAGGCGGGCGAGATTGAAGACAGTAAGTCGATCAGCATCGAATTTAAAGATGTGTACCGGATAGAGTTTATGCTGAAAACAGAAAACGATGTGGTTGCTGGCCTGGTGTACTTTCCGATTGAAAACCTTGTGGATGCAGAGGATGTTGGCTCGAAGTCTTTCTACTACACAATTGCAGAGAAGAGCATGCTTAGCATTTCGTTTGGAAACTGCAAACTTGAAGAGTGCGGAATCCAGAGAAATGGCACGTCCATTATAACCAAAAGATCCTCTGGGCATCTTCTGCGAAAGCTCGAGGACATCTCGCTCTACCGGTGCGGAGTGTGTGGGCACAACGAGAGCAAAGACCGTGCTTCGCAGTTCTACAGATGCGACTGGTGCAAGTTCACATGCCATGCACACTGCATGAACCTGATATTCTTCGAGTGCTTTGAGTTCAAGAAAAAACAGGAGGCTGAGTCCGACAAAAAGGCCCTTGAGAAAGAGGTTGAGGAAATGAAAAAAGAGCGGCTGAACATAATAATTGCAGCTATCGACATCCGAGAAAAGCCCAACGACTATGACGAGCTGGCAAACAGGATGCAAAAGCCCTCGAAAGAGATAATCAAAAAAGGGCACAGTGACTCAGAGAAAGACAGCTCCGACAGCGATGATAAAGCACAAAAGCCTGTCAAGAGGTACAGCGTTGAGCACAATCTGGTAAAACAGAAAATGCTGGGCATAACTTGGTGCTGCCACTGCGGAGAAAGGATAGGGATGCTGACCGTGGCTCTGGAGTGCTCTGTGTGCCAAAATGCGTACCACACAGAGTGCAGAGGCATGATCTTTAAGTCGTGCGGAATCACCAAAGAGCTGCTGGAAGGGCTGGTTGCATACGTGCCAAAAAAGAAAAAGAAAGACAAAAGTGAAATATCGCTCAGTGAGTTCAAGTTCTTGTATCTAATATGTCCAGAGGGCAACGGCAAGGTCTATCTGTGCAGCTGGAGAGACAAAACAGTGGCTCTGAAGGCAATCAAGAAAAAGGATATTGTTGAGAGCAACAGTGAAGAGCTAGTGGACACACAGCGAATTTGTCTAGAAATAGCCAAGTCCTCTGGAAACCCATTCATTGTAAAGATGGAGGGATGCTTCCAAACAACAACCCACATCTTTTTCATACTGGAGTTTGTGGAAGGGGGTGATCTGTACTACCATCTCCACAGTAGAGAGATAACACCGCCTGAAATAAAAATGATTCTTGCCGGGCTGACCATAGCGCTTGAGTGGCTCCATGAAGAGAATATAATATACAGAGACCTTCGGCTGGAAAACGTCATGTTCGCAAAGAACGGGTATGTGAAGCTGACTAACCTTGGGCTATGCTCCATAGGCGCACCGAACGGTGTTGCGCACACTTTGTGTGGCAGTTTCCCAAATGTTGCGCCTGAAGTGATCGATGAACACTACACAAAGGCAGCTGACTGGTGGAGCTTTGGCGTGCTGGCATATCAGCTCGTTCTTAAAACATCGCCGTTTATAGCTGGGAGCATAAAGCAGACTAAAGAGGCGATACAGAACGACCCACCGGCCAATCTAGAGCTCATTGAAGAGCCCATGCGCTCTCTTATAGTTGGCCTCTTGGAGAAGAGTGCAGACAGCCGAATTGGAACAAAGTCTATATGGGAGATAAAGAACCATCCGTACTTCAGCGACATAGACTGGGACAAAATGAAAAAACAAGAGCTCCCTGTGGTATGGAAGCCCTCCACTGAAAAGCCGTGCATGAACTTTGAATCAGCGCAGATAAAGAACAGCCCTTCTCTGAGCCCTGCTGAAGAAATAGACAACTCCCACAACGCCTATTTCCAAAACTTTTAGTTGCTCTAAAATACGAGTATACTGTGTGTTCTGGTCCCAGGGGTACTATTTAAATAAACATTTATAAATTATCTGCCTTTCTGTGAAATATTTTTTAAACGGTAAGTGTGCAAATGGCATACACTATAACAACAAAACATATTTTATTTAAGAAATTTGGCTATACATTGGCTTGACCTGAAAACTCTGCATTGGATACAGGACCGGCGGCTATGGAACGTATTTTATTTGCGGGCCTACTATTTCAATGAGCCCGCGCTCATTTAGGTTTTTCAAGGCTTCTGTGTACTCCTGCACATTCCATTCAAATATCTCTGTGTGCGTCTTTTGTATATTTTCAGATAGATCATTAAGGGCGCACTCTCCTTCCTGTTTTAGCTTTCTAGACACCCATGCTTGGTAGTAAGACTTTCTGTTTCCGATGCGCTTGGCTGCGCCCTCGCTTGCCTTTAGTTTTATTTTCTGCTCAGCATTTGCGAAGTTGTCGTTGAGAAAGTACACATCATCAACGCACAGGATAATGGCAGCCTTCTGCAGGGATTCTATGATATTTGTGGCTGATTTAGTGCTGAGCCTAACGGCTAGAGTTATTTTATCAAGGGTTCCCGGCTCTTGTTCTAGCATCTTTAGAACTGCATAGTGTGTAAGCGGCATTTCTATGCAGTACATCCGATCAGTCTCGATTTCTATCTCAACGGTAGAAAGCGTGTCCACCCAGGTAATCTTTCTTCTGGGATGCTTTGCAAGATACTGCTCAGAAAAGACCTGTGTAATGCCTTTGATATCTTCGGGGAGGTTGATGTTCTGCACGGCATCTTCCGATATTGGCCACACATATGCCGTTGCAATGATTCCATAGAAAAATATGTCGTCTCCGTAGCTTGTTTTGTACCTATAGTGCCCAAAGCCATACTTCTGCTTGAAGAGCTCGTTCTCTTTTGTGCTCAGCACCATGTCGTTAAATATGCGCTGCACTTTCTTCTTTACCACCCACGGGAAATTCAAGGAGTCCGATGTTGACTTTTCAATAGAAGGGTCAAATCTCAGAGAAAACAGGCGCTCTGAGAGCTTGGCAATGTACAGCGTGTAGAATATTTCTTTTTCTTCTTTTATCATGATGCAGTCCAGGAGCACTTTGGCCATTTTTATCTCTGCGTAGTCTTTTCTGTGTATAAGAGCCTCAAGATAGACAGAAAGCTCTTTGCCTATGCCCGGCCGTGTTATTTTTATAGAGAGAGTCTTTTGCAGGACGCCCAGTGTTTTGTCACAGCTCTCAGAGGTCAGCATGTCTGCAAGCTCGCTGTATGCAGCAGAGGCAGCGGCACAGCTTTTATCCGCAGGCCAGACGCTGAGACAAAACTCGCTCAAGTAGACGAGGAACATGGGAAAGATTTTCTTTTTCAGCACGCGAATTGCGCTGCACAGGATTTGTATCTCGTTTTTGTCTTTTCTGTAGAGTATTTTCTGCACTTCCTCTTTCAGTACATCTGGCTGCTTTGGGAACAAAACCTTTTCCAGCGAATCCTCCAAAACAGAAAGCGATATGGGAAGAAACAGAGGAGCGTATGTTTCCATGTAGCTGGAAATGCACAGGCTGCACTGCGCCAAATACCCTGGCAGATCTTCCTGCTGTGTCTCTATGTCCTGTTTGAACTCAGATATTATGCTAGAGAGCAAAGCTGTCTCGTAGTTGTTTTTGTAGTACTCGAATCTATCTTCCGAGTTTGTAGCTATCTTGCTCAGAGAGCGCAGACACACCTCTGCATGCTCCCTCTTTTTTGGGAGAGACTCTGAGAGAGAGGGAAGCTTTCTTTCGTACCTTTGCCGGAGAATGCACCGCTCCCATATCACATATCCCAGGTCTTTTATGTTTTTGCACTCTTTATTTTCAAGGATTGCCTCGTTGAGGTGCAGAGCCAGCAAGTCGATTGTTTCCACTGTCGTTTCGTACTGGCAAAACGCCTCTGCATAGTCTTCTATCCAGTCTTCACCGTGTATTTTCTCTCGCAGCTTGACAGCCAGCGCAAAAAAGAACTTTCCAATGCACCAGTGAAGGCGCACTGCGTAGGAGACATCGCCGCCGCTTACTATTTGGTAGATCGAGGTGTATATTTCCATGCCACTGCACTCCATGCCGCTAGCAAGCTTGTTTGCCTCTGTTTGGAATGTTTCCCAGAGCGCTGTAAATCTTTCTGTATTTATTCCAACTACCGGAGGATTCATTCTCTGTTTATATTTCAATTTATTTAAATAAATAAATGTAAATAGAAGACTTCCATTGCACAGATGGCCAAGAAGCCAAATATCTGCGAGTATCCGCTGGAGCACTAACAAACTTGCAGAAGTGTGCATGCACACGCAAGGCCAGCTGAGTGTGCCCTTTTTGCGCAATTTGCATCCGGCAGTTATTATTTAAATATTTTATTTTTAGAGCCCTTGACATTTCAACAACATCAATGCTGCAAGTGGAACAACCAATAATGACGGAAAAAAGCATAAGAAAAAACTCAGTCTACGACAGAACACAGGAATACTTCACAAACTACAAGAAGTTCATGGTTGTGGAGATGACAAACATCTCCTCCAGCCAGTGCCAGATAATCCGGCAGGCCTTAAGAGGAAAAGGAGAGTTCTTAATGGGAAAGAACACCACCATCAAGAGCGCGCTCAAGAAGCTTATTGACGCACACCCTGAGCTGAAGGACGTGGAAAACGTTATCAAAAACAACGTTGGACTTGTTTTCACCAACGGGTCTTTGAGCGAAATCGAGAACATCTTCGAGGAGAAGAAGACGCACGCAGTTGCCAAGCCAGGAGACTTGTCCCAGTGCGACATCTGGATCGAGCCCATCATAACAGGCCTGGACCCAGGAAAGACCTCTTTCTTCCAGGCTCTTGGAATTGCCACAAAGATTACAAAGGGTAAGATCGAGATCTTATCAAAGTGCAAGGCGCTTACGCAGGGAAAGAGAGTAGGGCACTCGGAGGCAGCTCTTCTTTCCCTTCTTGGAGTCACGCCGTTTGTGTACAAGATGAAAATCACGCACGCATACTCCGACGGAAAGTTCTTCGACTCAGAGTACCTCAAGATCACCAGCGAGACAGTCGAGTCTATGGTGAAGGAGGCCGTGAGCACTCTTGCCGCTCTTGCGCTTGGAGCAGGATACGTAACAGAGTCTACTGTTTCCCAGGAGCTGCAGCTAGGAGCAAAGAACATTATGGCGCTTGCTGCAGGAGCAGGATACAGCATGCCAGAGCTGACTTCTCTTTTAAAGTAATAAAGCATCTTTAACTCTATCTGTTTACACTGCACTTTATCTGCTTCTGCAAGCAGTACGCATTCAATCCACATCTGTCTTTTCTTTGGGCTGATTAGCGAGAGAGTGCAGCAATAAAGCGGCATTGTTTTTTTTCACTATGATATTCACACCGGAAAATGTAAAAAAGCTGCAAGACATAGTTGTGGTGGTATACCGGGGGAAGTACGGAAATTACGAGGTGGCTGCGCATCCAAAAAGACTGTACGAGTACCGGCGTAACACTGCGTGCTTGGAAGAAGTGCTGTGCACTGAAAGTATCTTTTCAGATATTAGCCGGGGAAAACTTGCCAGCAAAAAAAGCATAAAAGACGAGTTCAACACCACGGAAAGAAAAGCGCTGGAGATAATACTGAGCCAGGGGACTGAAAGAAAAGACAGCGCAACAAGAGAGTACGAGCAGCAGAACGCCAGAAAAGCTGTTGCAGAGGGGCTTGTGCAGAGAGTCCGAAAAGGGGGCAATAAAGTGCTCACCCACCAGGAGGCCGAAGAAGTTTTAAAGAAGATAAACTACACGCCAAGTGCAAAGCCCATAAAAATACAGCTCTCTGACGTGCTGAAGAAGGCTGTGCATCTAGGATACAGCCGCAGAGCGCTTAGAGTCAAAGTTGACAAGGAAATGGACTGGTCTGAGATTGTAGATACGCTCCCACACGGCTCCTTTTTTAGAAAAGCAGAAAATGTTATAGAGGCCTCAGATGATTTGTACGGCGCCATAAACAGACTGGCAGCCGCGAGCGGGGCAGAGATAGAAGAGCTCCCCGAAGTAGAAGATGCTGAGATAGAGCTGTAATAAATAGATAGAAAACGATTTTATTGCTGCTGGGATGTTTTCTCGATATATGCTTAGCAATATCAGAGACTGAGAAGACACACCATATACACCATATAGGTTCTAGCACAGGTGTGTAGTATACACATAAATACAGCACATAATAGCATAGTATGATTTGTTTGATGTGTTTGGTCCTTTGCTGGGTTTTGCTCTCTAATCAGATGTCTTTGAACCAATCTAGTCTGCTGGTTTCGGTAGGTTGTAACATCTTTGCTTAATTAAAAATTGATTATATATTTGGAAAACTTTTACAAATTTTTATTAGCATCATGGTAAGTGGAATTACATTAAATCAAGTTGATCAAGCAATCAGCTTAATACAGTCAAGGTCTTTTCCAATAAAAAAGGACCAGAACAGCAGCACAACTCTCATGAGCCGGTTCAAAACGATTGTTTCGTTCTGCATTGTGTTCTTTCTCAATATAGTAGCTTTTTCGTATTTGGCAACGCTGTTTTTCAACAACATGCCCATTGTGAGCAGCGTGTTAAAAGAGTTCAATTTCCCTGCACTGGCAAGCGCACTGGCAGAAAACAAGCTGTTTCTCACCTTCGTAATGTGCATGGGTGCTCTGCAGTCTGTTACTTGGTGCTTTGTCCGGGCTTTGCAGTACCTATATCCCAAAAGAGTAATATTTGCCAAACAAATCTCTCGGCTGGTCACAACAAGCACGCTTCTGGGAGCCTGCGGCGTTATAAGCATGCTGGCTTTCAACATGTTTGCAAAAGAGATCTCGATAGAAATACAGGTCCTGCTGAGCGGAGTGGTGTGCATACTGCTTTCGCCCTTTGGGTATATGATAAGCAACACAATAACAGACTACTATGTTCCAGCCTCAGAAAATATCCCAGATTTTGACAAGGCAGTCCAGACATACAGAACAGATGATGGCAAAACTGTTTTCGAAGACGTGTACATCCTAGAGCAGAAAAAATACAGAGATGCAAATCCAGAGGAAGATCTGAAAAGCACTGATCAGAGGCTGGAGACTTTCAGAACTGCCATGGGAATGAAACAAGACGGCGAAAAAAGCATAAAGACCATCCTTCCCCTGGTTTTCTCTCTGTGGGCCATGCTGATCACCCTGCCACTAAGCTCGCTGGTCTTTTTACTCAACGCCCAAACTCTGGAATGGTTCTGCAGGTCTATGCTGATTGTATACAAATATGCAAACAAGTCCCCGTATTTATCATACACCTCCATAACTATAGCTCTAATGACCGTCCTACAGTCGTACGGCACAGTGCTGCACATACTATCATTCTTCATGGGGTCTCTAGTTGGAGAGTCTCGGTGCGGGCACTCTTTCATAAATGCTGTTGTAAACAGTGTTAAAAAAACAGCGCTAGAGTCGATCGAAATCATTGCCAATGTGTTCTGCGAAACCATACGGTGCACATTTGTTTTTTCTATGTCGCTGCTTATAGAGCTGCCGATTAACATCATGCGAGCTCTGCTGAACAGGAGCCTGTATCTAATCGAATATCCGATCTTCCGCATGGTCAATGCAACTGGCTTCATGATATTCGGGTGCCTCAGAAGCTTCAAAAAGAGCTTTATGTACTTTAGGCTGGGGATGTATCCGCTAGAATACCTCAGAGTCGGAGACCGCGAGAAGTTCTTTTCGAACGCAAGCGACCTTGGAGAAACGCTTTATACAAACCTAAGCATCTTCATGCTGCTCGCTCTGGTCATCATAGGGATCATCGTGTTTACAACTCTGTACCAGACCTCTTTCGTGAAAATGGGCTATGGAGAAAGCCAGATAATGGTTCTGTCTAGGCGCATGTCTCTAAGGTCAGCCTGCTTTGTGACATACATTGGCTCCCTGCTGTTTATACTCTTTATCCCAGGCACTTTTATTCTGTTTACAGCAAGATCTCGCTTTATACTGGATTTAGCACTATATGATATAAATAACTACATGCCGTGCGGCGGTTAATAGTATGTACATTTATCTATGCCATCTCACAGAATAAATACCTAAATAGAAAAACTCAGCTAAGTAATAAATCTAGAACAAAAGTGCCGTAAAGTACACTGCAGATAGCACAGAACAACACAGTTGCCTAACAGATACACCTACATAGCATTATACAATAGAAACAAATAAACTATCTTTGAAATAAAAACATTTTACTATTAAAGCTTGTTAAAGAGTTTTGTTCAGTCTTTCTTTTTTCTTTGGCATCTTTAAAATAATGGGTATATAAAACATAAAACTTAATTATATACACTTTTTTATTAATATAGAAGCTGCACCCAAACTTGCAGCTGAAAAAAAGTCTACGTCAAGTTGCACAGTACACTTTTTATTTGCTAAAACTTTAAAAGATGAAGATGCAGAAGAAAAAAGACGTACACTTGGCTAAATGGGTATACACTAACTTATTATTGCTCTATCTCTCCAAAGCATATCTGTCTAATATATGGTGCTATGCTTTTTAATTCTAATATGTGCTTTTTATTTATTTCCAGTCAGTAGCTATAAGAACAGGCCTCTGCAGCAGGCAGCAAATAGCACACAATGCCACACATAGCAACAACATGCATGCCCATTTGATATGCTTAGCAAAGAAAGCATGCGCATTATTTACCACCAAGAGATAGGCCCAAGCCCGGGGCCATCCATAGATGCATATATCGAGGAGCCTGCTGTGCTGACAATTGCCACTTTACACACCTCGCCCATGCGGATGTATAAGATGCACTCGTTGTACTTCCACCCCCATATGTCCACAGTTGTTCCCATGCGCCCAGAAACAGCTGTGAGCTCCGAGGAGGGAGGCAGCTGCGCAGCTGGAACAAAAACCGAAGGAAGAAGGGGATGGTTGAGAAGAATGCCCGAGGCGTCTTGTTTTTCAACAGTGCACGTAAGGACCTCCCCTGGAAAAGCCTGGTATATGATGAGTCTGTACGTTACTAACGGATACAGCACTCCTTCGTGTATTTCTACATCGTCAATAGCCTCCACACACAGCGGAAAAAGACTGACGCCAGTTCCCTCCAGCTGTTTCCCTGGAACCTGCCACTGCAGCTTGGCTAGAATCGCGCTGCCTATGTCCTTTTGGCACGGAGAAATCTGCAGTCTTTCCTTCTGTACTGTTTCAATGAACATTATTTAAAAAATTCAAGCATCCACCAGACACTTTACCATCAGAGGACTTTGCACAAACCACAAATATAAAGACTGCTCTTCTGCGGTCTAAGAAGCCCAGAAACAAGCAGCTGTTTCTAGCTATACTTCCGCTGGAACACTCAAACACCAGTCCCATATGCGCAAGAAATGGATGTACAAGTAAGTAAACAGAAGTGTATTTATTATACATATAGGCTCAGCTCTGCAGATAAATACACTGATTTCTCCAACTAGATCTGTTAGATATCACA
Source organism: Nematocida minor (assembly GCF_024244105.1). Lineage (NCBI taxonomy): Eukaryota > Fungi > Microsporidia > Nematocida > Nematocida minor. The sequence continues at coordinate 2,534 of NW_026250402.1, read as the reverse complement.
GAACATCATCTGCAAAGCAAATAGTACACAGAAATCTAGCTGGATAAGCATAAAATGCCGTTTGAACAGGCTTAATACACAAAAGATGCATAATATATTATCGGTGCTCAGTAGGAGCAGGCTTTATAGGTGCGAGCAGCTCAAGAGCTGCAGCTAGCTATTTTAGACATTTTGCTGCAAAGGAGAAACAAGTTTGCTTTTGACAAGGGCAATAAGGTTCATCAGACAGATTCTTTCGTTGGGCAGCTGGATAAAGATCTTTCTGCATATCTGCTCTATCTCTGCAGGCATCCCCGTGTAGTCTACTTTGCAGTGAAGAATCTTTGGATACAGAGAGTACAGCGAGGCAGAGACAAACGCATTTTTCCCTGCAGCCAGATAATAAAGCAGGCACCCGAAGCTCCACACGTCAAGCGATTCAAGAGAAATAAAGGGGTCTGTGCTTTTGATCATCTCGGGCGCCATGTATGCAGGCGTTCCCTCAAAGGGCAGCATGTGTTTTTCAACCACGCCGTTCTCGGAAATAATGGAGCATCCAAAGTCCACCAAGCACGCACCGTGTCTTGACACGATGACGTTGGACGGCTTTATGTCTAAGTGAAAGACGCCCAGGGAGTGTATCCTTTTCAGTGTTTCAAGGATAGAGAGCGCAGTGTAGAGAATCTCCTGCACGCTCAGCAAAGTCGGCGTGTTGTCAAGAGAATACCCTGGGCAGTACGACAGAACAATGAAGAAAAAGGTTTCGTTTTCTCTCCACTCTTTTAGGTGCACAACCCCAGCCTTTTTCCCCAAGCGCAGCAGCGCTGCGATTTCTTTTTGGGCATGCCTGGTTCCGCGTTTTCTACACTTTCCCTTGTTTATGACCTTTATAGCCCAGGGCTCTGCGTCCTGCTCGGCCAAATACACCACAGCATACATCCCTTCGCCCAACATCTGCTTGAACTTGTAGTTGCCAAGCTTGTAAAGTGCTTCCATCTGTTTTTTTATTTTTGTATGGATAAATACAGCGAAGTGCAGAGTGCAGTAGAGAGTTTAAAAAGCACAGTAGAAATGTCGTTAGAAAAAGTAAAAGACTGCGCCAGCGGGTACACGATGGACACGATTGTGTATAAAAAAGAATCCATACCGTTTCCAAAAGAAATAGAAGAAACAGCGCAAGACGAAGGGCACGCGGGGCTGATTGAAGGGGTGTCCTCTGTCTGGGCAGCAAACCGCGGAAAGCTTGTCATCTGGAACTACAACACACACATGATAAACGAAATAGAAACAAAAACACAGAAGGTGCAGGCTGTCTTTGCAATCAAGCCAGGCAATGACATCTTCACGTCAAATGTGCAGCACTGCATTCTTCTGTTTACAGAGACGAGCGCCAGCATGATGTGTCTATGCAAAAGCCCAGTGGCGTACATCAGCATGGACATAACGGTAGACTTGCCTGTGGTGATGACATGTGTCTGCGAAACAGACGATGGCAGAGTTTTTATGGGGGGCGCAGATGGAAACATATACGAGTTTGTCTATAAAGAAAGCAGCTGGCTGAAAGGATACTCTGCAAAGATTGTGTCCCATACGCACGGAGTGATGGCACATATTCTGCCCTTTTTGTACGCAATGGGCCACAAGCCTGCAATAAAGCAAATGGTGACGACCTACAAAGGGATGCTTGTGCTGTTTGAGGACAACACCCTGGAGGCGTACGAGCTGAAGAAGTATCTAAAGAAAATAAGAACAGCTGATCTACCAGAGCTAAACACCAAACACCACATACAGCTAGTGAAGGTAGATAGAAGAAGCTACTCAGCCTACCTTATTCTCCCAGACGCAACCCGAATCTTTTTGGACGACAATGCATATGCTATAGGAAAAAGGCCCATGCCCTCCACAAGGATAAGATCGCGGCTGGCTACACACAGCACGATAAAAAACGAAAGATTTTACCAGATAGGAAAGAACTTGGTAAGCATAGGACAGAAGGACAGCGATCCAGTTATCACAATCATCATATCAAACCAAAAAGACACAGCAAGCCCTGAGAACTGCTGCACTGTCATAGCAGGCGCAGAGTACACGCACGTAGCTCCATCCGGGAGAAAGCATGCGCCAAATCTAGCAGAGAGTCTTATTGTGGGCGAAGAAGTTGCCTTCTTAGCGCCAAACAAAGTGGATCTGTACCACATTATGAACGGAGTAGAGCTGATGGAAAGAGCATGCACAAACCCAGAAGGGATGTTTGCATTCATACAGAGAAACGGGCCAGAGCAGGCGCTTATCTCAGCGCTGTATGCAGTGTCAGAGGGCGCAGTGTCTCCTGCTATAGACAGCCTTTTCAAAAAAACAGAGGGCCTCCAGAAGAAGTCCATCTCAATGTGTGCAGCAACTTTTATCTACAAAATATGGAACGTTGACATATATGCCATACTCAAAGAAGACATAGGCATAGACGTAAGCGAGTACATTGAGGAAGTAGACAGCGCAATAAAAAAAACAAGAAAGCTGAAGAACTTTGTTATCAGAGAGTGCACAAGCATCAATGC